>NW_012116855.1:3248873-3262331 GCF_000951035.1 Colobus angolensis palliatus | reverse complement strand
GCCCGTCTCGGCCTCCCAAAGTGCTGGGATTACAGGCTTGAGCCACCACGCCCGGCCCCATGCATTCTTATTTATAATTAGAAGCTAAGCTATGAGTACTCAAAGGCATACAGCATGGTATAATGGACACTGGAGACTCAGAAGAGGGGAGGAAGGGATGGAGGTGAGAGATAAAAAGTTATCTATTAGTACAATGTGCACTATTGATGTGACAGGTATACTAAAAGTCCAGACTTTACTACTATGCAATTCATTTATGTAACCAAAACCACTCGTACTGTTAAAGCTATGGAAATAAAATAACAATAAACAAATAACTAAATAAATGGAGACACCACATTTATGGCTGCGAAGACATATTTAAAATGTCAATTCTCTCTAATGTGACATATGTTCTATATAATCTCAATCAAAATCCCAGAAAGTTATCTTGAAGAAATCACTAAGCTAATTCTAAAATACATATAGAAATACAAAGAATATAGAATAACCAAACAAATTTAAAAAGGGAACAAAATTAAAATACTTTTATTAGTTGATTCCAAGGCTTACTATAAAGCAAGAATGATGAAAACGCTATGGTATCAGTGTAAGAACGGACATGCAGATCAATGATACAGAGTAGGAAATTCAGAGATTCGTACACGAATGGTCAAATGATTTTTCCACAAAGGTGCCAAAGTAATTCAATGGGAAAAGTGTAATCTCTACTAAAAATGATACTGGAACGACTGAATATTCATATTTTAAAAATAGACATCAACCTTTGTCTACCTCACATAAAAAAGATCTAATATGGTTCATAGATCTAAGCATAAAGTGGCAATTATAGAAAATACTTTGAAGAAATTCTAATTTGAAATTAGAAAAAAAATTAAGAGAAATTCTTTGTAATTTTGAATTAAGCAAATTTTTTAACTAGGATATTAAAGGCATGAATTATCAAAGAGAAAGTTGATATATTGGACTGTATGAAAATTTTAAATGCTTGCTATTCAAAAGACACTTTGGAAACTAAAACAACAACAACAAAAAAAAAACAAGTAAAGCCTATAGGAACGTATTTGTTAAATAAATATTAAAGTATTTGTAATCAGAATAAAACTAAACCATTTTAATATATAAAATTATGTCATAATGATATATATATATGATATACAAATCTTTGTATACAAAGATATACAAATGGTCAAGAAACCTAAAAGATATACAAATGGTCAAGAAACCTAGGAAGAGAAACTCAACACCTACAGTTACTAGGGAAATATAAATTAAAACACAATTCAATACCACTAAAGACTCACTAGAATGATTAAAATTTTAAAGCAAATGTCATGTTTACGTATTTCTGATGGAAATGCAAAATGGTACAGCATCTTTGGGAAGCAGTTTATCATTACTATATCACTTCAAACATTCACTCATATACAACTTGCCAATCTTACTACTACATATTTACCCAGTAGGAATGAAAATATTTATCCATACAAGACTTGTACCTGAATATTTTTTTAAAGTTTTATTTCTATTAGCCAAAACACTGGAAACTATCCAAATGCACACTGCTTGATGACTAGTTAAACAAATTGGATTACATCCATACACGGAATACTATTCAGTAGTGAAACGGAATTACTGATACATGCAACCTGTATAAATCTTTTAAAATATTATGCCAAGTAAAAGTAGCCAGACACAAATAACTCTGCTCTTTTTTATGGCCTACAAACTAAATTTGAAAAAAGGCAAAACTATAGTTACAGAAAGCAAATTGGGGGTTGCCATAAGCAGGAAGTGGGGTTGCAGATTGGCTACAAAGGTACAATGAAGTGACAGAAATGTTCTGCATTATTTCGGTAGTTAGAAAACTGTATATTTCTGTCAAAACTCATTAAAATTGCTTCATTGTATTATATTTAAATTATACTTCAATAAAGCTTATTATTTAAAAAATAAAAAAAGAAAGGAAAGTTCTCTTCAAAAATAGAAGTTAAAAAATAAAAGATGCAAAAAAATAGATATCGTAACATAGGTGTGCATATATATGCATATGTATACTTATATTAACAAACCAGTAACTGTAGAATGGCAATTTAAATTTTGTAATGCTTTCTCAATTTTGTTTTTAATTATTGTATTTAAACTTTATAATTTAGCTGCACCTAGAATTAATTAGTTTCTTCAATTATGTAAAACATCCTAGCATGATGAAGTCATCTCTCCCAAAGTACATTGGTGATTGATACAACTCTTTATGTTTCAGTTACTGTAAGAAACCAAAAAAACTGTTCACCTCAAAATGCTATCCAGCATTTTCACATTACTACTTTGTTAATTTTATTGAAAGATATTTGTATCTATTTTTGTTTAGTATTTCTTACAAATGTCAAGGAGAAATTTATATTATTATATACTGAAATCTCAACATATTAAAAGAAAATTTCCACTTTTCTAGAAGCCAAATCTCTTTTGGTAGCCTGAATATGGAAGTTCAACTATGCTTAATTTGTTTTAGTTTCATTCTACAACCTTGTAAATAAACAGGTACTGGATTCCCAAAGGATGCAGTCATTGTGAATCTAGTTAACATGTGAATCTAGTTAACTGGGGACAGGTAGAAGGAACAACTGTTTACTATGGTGATTCTTTGGGGGTAAAACTAGTGTCATGTTAGTGTTTGTGTCCCCAGTGTTTTGTGCCTAGTAGGTAATTAGTAATTATTGACAGGATATGTAAATAAATAAATGAAGGTCAACATTATTTTTATTTCTCCATAGATAGAAATATTACTGCAAAATTTCACAGATTAAAAACAGAAAGAAAAAAATCATATCTTCAGCACTCTGAATTGTGTTCTTGAGGAAAAAATGATTTAAAATGTGGTTCTTGTCCTCAAAATCTTACATAGAGAGATATGATATAAATACTTGCTACTTGGAGAGTGCCAAACATGACCAATAAAGAAGTTCTAAAAAGCAATTGTAGAAATATTACTTGGCAGTAAACAATGTATTGCCAATGACAGAAACTTGCCTTAATATAAAAGCTCAGAAGTCCCAGTAATCTGTTCAGGCTGCATTGTCTACAGGAAGCTTTTAAAGAATCAGTAATGGATTATTAGTTTTGAACAATGGATATAAGGGAAGAGAGAGATCTTCTCATATTGTTTTATACTCTGTACCTGTTTTAAGAAAAAACAAGGAAGTGAAACCAAAGACAAGCAGCCCAGTGCCAGGCTCAAAACCGGGCCTGGGTCTGCCTGGCCTAAAACTAGTAGTTAAAAATCAACTCATGACTTAGAAACCAATGTCATCCATAGATTCCTGGCAGTGTATAAAAGAACACTGTGAAACTCCCTGCTCTGTTCTGTTTCACTCTGACCACCAGTGCATGCAGCCCCTGTCACGTACCCCCTGCTCGCTCAAATCAATCACGACCCTTTCAAGTGAAATCTTTAGCGTTGTGAGCCCTTAAAAGGGACAGAAATCGTGCACTCGGCAAGCTCGGATTTTAAGGCAGTAACTTGCCGATGCTCCCAGCTGAATAAAGCCCTTCCTTCTACAACTCGGTGTCTGAGAGGTTTTGTCTGCGGCTTGTCCTGCTACAGATACAGTGAATCTAAAAGAAGAAGACAAAAAATGCCATTCTGATTGATGGGATAGTAATCCATAGCGCAGTTTTAATAAAGTACCAGTTCTGTTTAGAGAACTAATAAATCAGTTTAGGGAACAGAGTACTATTTGATAAGAATAAAGAAAAGAACAGCATTACAATAGGTTGAATTTTAAATACGAGATAGTGAACACAGTCATTTCTAATGTGTGCCTTGGATTTGAGAGCAAGATATACTAAAATGCTATTGTAGTAACCAGATTTCTTAACCCGAAATCATTGTGTTGCTTTGTTTCTTCCTTTTTCCTTACTATTTTGTAAAATAGCCTAAGCTTTATTTTCTTTTAAAAGTAAATCCAATAGCAGAGTATTAATATTGTATATTTAGAAAGAATTAGTACAGTCCATTGTGAAGTAGCATTGAGGTCTATAAGAAATATGCTACATGCATTTGAAAAATGACATTGCCAAAAGATAATTTGATACCAGGAGCTTAACACATGTAAGACAACAATAAAATTTCTGTTAATACCATGACAAAAAATAAAAGGAAAGGAAAAATTTTAAAACTCCCATTAGAGATTATATTAAATTGCAATTTAGAAAACAAAATAAATCTTTTAAAATCAAACTACTTTGAGTGTATCAGTTTTATCTGCATTTTTTTCACTGTCAGTAATAAACCTGACAGTGAAAAAAATGAAAAATTGATGATAGCATATCAACAGGGGTATGAATGCCTAGGGTGTTTCATTTATGAATAACCAGTAATATAATTCAATCACCTTGGGCCCATTCGTTAATGTTCCAGCTATCCCAAAAGGAAATGTCAAATATAACAATTTAGTCTCCTGTTCTTTCACTTAAACAAAAGTTTTTAAAAAATCAGAAATTTTGTCTGATTACTTCTTCTTTGTATTACGTATAAGATTTGCTTCGGAAAGATTTAAAATAGTTTCAAACATTTATGCTTCTCCATTTCTATTAAAATCAATCCCAGGAAAATTTCACTTGCTTTGCATCTTTGTCACAAATCTTTCAAAATTTTCTAGCAAATATCTGACTGTCAGTTATAAATATAAAGATCTCCAGTTTTTTCGTGTGTGAGTTGCCATCATAAAACTATGGAGAGAATGTCAAAATTGTCATATGTGCACACACATGCACACACACACAAATCTATTTAATTTTTTATTTATAATTTAGCCTAAACAAAATTATGACACAGGCTTAGATGTTTATTGGTAACTGAATTACTAAATATTTTCCTAATATTCCTGGTTCAAGATTAGTCTACCATAACCAGATTCCTTGGCTTTGGCTCTTATTGTAACCCTTGCACTACCTCTTGCTTTCCACTAACATATTTGTCAAAAAATTATTCCCTCTACTGGAATAAATCTTTCCTTCTATTGTTTCATAGTACTTTGAGTAAACCTCTCTAAATACCCCTTTGTATTTTGAGTACACATATTGTATAATACTTTATCTTAAGTTGTATACACTTACGTAAATGTGTCTATTCAAAATTAAGCTGAGAAATCTCCTTGAGGGAAGAAATTGTACTTTTGCCCCTTTTTGAAAAATTACTTTTTGCTATATATACGAAGAAAATTCCAAAAAACTAATTGAATTTTTTCTTAAGTCAAATTAATTATTAACCAAGGAATATATTTTCTATTACTGAGGGTATAATTGCTTTTCTACATTGCAACTAATACAATTTATAATTACTTTGCTTGCATCTTTGTTTCATTGACTCTTCTATCTGTTAGTATATAAACTATGTGAGGCTAGAGACCATGTTGTCTTTTTATCTTTGGTTTTTTTTTTCCATCTTTAAATCTTTTAATGCGTCCATTTTTTTTTTTTTTTTTTTTCTGGCATGGGAATTCGTGAAATAAACAAATAAGTGTGAAAAGCAGACAAGTTTCTAAGAGAGTGAGGGAGATTAATAAATAACCAGATGATTATAGCAAGTATTGTAATAGAGGTACCAGAGCCAAGCACACCACAATTTTTGGCATAGATTTCCATCATTAATTGTGCATTACAAACAAGGATGTGTGTGGCAGCGTGGGCAGGTTGGAATTTCCTTACCTTCACAAACCTCAAAAACTGGCATTCAGAAACCTAAAAGAATTAAATTTACTTACTGTGCCTTAAACATTAGGTTATCAATTATTTTTGTATATGACTTTGATCCACAAATAGGACATATGTATATAACATTACAGTTTGCATTACATTTAGAATTATGGAAAATTATCATAACTCTCCAAAGTTCACAATCTCCAAGTCTTTTTTAGTATTATTACAATTAATATTTTCTTTTACCCTATAGGTAGTTCTACCCTTTATTTGATACTGTTTCAGAGCAATTTTTGACTCAAATGAACCTTAAAAAATTATTTTGCTTAATTCTTCTCTATAAAGACTCCAGAAGGTAGAAAAACTGGTGAAGGCATTGTTTACGTCAGTAATTAAGCTTTGTCTTTCTGTCAGTTTAGGTTGGTTTCGCAAGCATGCATTGCTCACCCACGCTGTGCCTGGCATTGTCCCAAATTCCAGAAATTCAAAGAAAAGAAGAGAAGAAGGATCCGTTCTCGAGGCTCTCACAGTCTAGCTAGACTACTGTTATGCTCTTGTAACTACAGGTTTCTTTCCCCCTCCTTCTGCTCGTTCTTCTCCTCCTTCCTCTCCCTCTATTTTACCCTTAGCTCCAACCATTGCCTTTATCTTTGTGGTTTTCTCCATCTCCTTATAGGTTTGGTTAAATGTAATATCAAATATTTGGTAAAGTGCAAACTAAATTATCAAACATGTGTAATTAAGGTCTTATAGTCTCATTTGCAATGAAGAATCTGTAGAGTTATAGCAGGTTGCAAATTATTCCACATAAGAATTTAAAGTTTTAATGATCTAAAAGTTTTGAAAAACTACATGCCCAAAAATGTTAATATATTTAAATTATAAGTGACTTAAAAGAAGACCTACTTACCATCATTATAAATGTACCCATAGTGAAAACTCAAGAGCAAAATATAAACATATGCAAATATATGTATATACATATATATTCTCTTTGATGTGTTCAGATTTATAAGCAAGGCTCTGATTAGCATTAATGGAAGTTTTATATGGACATAAAGGTTTATTTTTTTTTATGTACTCAGGACCACCTCCTTTCAGTGCTTTCAGTCCTTTCTATCATCACAGATGCTCAATAAAGGATTTTAAACTGTGTGTCCACAACCAAAGGAATCTGGAAAATTTACTAGATCCAAAGCATTCAGATGTACTTATCATACACTAAAGTCATCCAAGTCGGTATATCTTATGCTTTAATTCTTTTATTTGCCTCACAATTTTGTTTCCTGGACTAATTTATTTTTTTTTGTCTTGATTCCTGTATGATTTGTTTTGATCTACGAATTTGAATGCTAATGGCAGCTCAGTTTGTTGTGTATATGTATATATCTGTGGAAGAGGTTTATGAGGTCCCCATTCCCTAGATTCTGGAAGTTTAGGTGCTTTTTTTCTGTTCCCTGCAGTTAATATAAGAAATACCTTTTTCACACCACCTAAGAGCTATAATCTGAGCCATTGGTGGCCTGGGTATTCTAACTCTGGAAGTCAAAAACCAGAGTTTAAAGTAGGTGGCCACTCAGGCAGCTGGACTGGCAGAACTGTAAGAAGTCTTACCGCCATGTTTCAATTGAGTAATATGTGAAATGGTAACATGAGTAGAAATAGTATTCTCAAATTGATATAGAATATATATTTTATATTTTTTGTGGTGATGAAAAAATTTATATGCTGAGAAAAATAAAAACATACAGCAGTTTGAAGTAGAATAGATTTTTATTAGAACCATTTGAATTTGTTCTCAAAGTGTTCTCTGAACTGAACTGAAACAAATTGGTATACTTTACGTGTTTTGTTTGAGTTCCTCTTTTATCTGCTGCTGCCTCTGCTTTGTGAATTCAGAGGAGCTCTTCAATTATGATTTTCTCCTTTCCTCTCAGTAAGCAATGTTAACTGTTGCAATGCTCCTTTCTATGCTTTGTCCTCCTTGCCCATTCTCTAAAGTCCCTGATGTGTATCAGTAATAAAATTCACAAAAAGTGGGAGACATATATATGATGATCATCCCTTAAATACGGTAACATTCTCCATTGCTCTTGTATATATACCATAATACTTATTCACCATTATTTCCCCTTATGTAAGTCCTACTGTACATAGACCCACTTCACTAGAGTTTGTCCAGTGCGTGTCCATGATGACCCATAGGTGATAAATGTTTGATAAGACCAAGAAAGAAGGTACTTTGCAAATATATATTATCAAAAATAAAAATATATAACATTGTGTTAAAACTGTGAGACACAGTGCTCAGGTGATGGTAAATGGAAACAAAATTTTCAGTAACCATTATCACTGATGAAATAGTTTAAATGTCAATTGTAATTAGTCAGACATGGTGGCGAGCGCCTGTAATCCCAGCTACTCAGGAGGCTGCATTTCTTTCACATTTACGTAGATTTGAGCACTAATACAGTTTATAAAATGGCACATGTTTTTGTAGCCTCTGATACAAGAAAGGCACTCTGAGAGTCTAATTTATGTTTTGCCTTGGTTAAGCCCTATGCCAATTCCTCAAAGTATTTTCAAACAACCATATTTTATGAATAAAGAAAATAAGGCTCCAGAAGGTTATGCCAGTTGTTCAAGGCCATGCACTCAATCAACCGTTGTGCTCAGATTCAAATCTAGGTCTTTCTAATGCCATCAAGACACTTGAGAACTACGATAATGATAAGGAATAACTTTCTCACTAACTTCAGGTCTCATTGCAGTGGCCAATTTATGACAAAATAGATGTCTTGTCTTTCCCCTAATAAAACTTTATTTTTTTTTATGGAACTTACAACTACATGATAATATATTTTTGTAGTCACTTTTTATCTGTTAGAATTTAATCTGGAAAAGGTTGGGCAGCTTATTGTTGTCAAGGCATATATGCATGAATAGAAACTAAAGAGGGTTGTATCTGGGCAAGAAGGACTTCAGTGCTAATTAGCAAGGTAGAGGCAACTTAAGATTTTACACTTGGTTTCCATTTTCAAGACAACCTTAATGCTGTGGCCAACTCCAGCTTGGAAAATTTCTGCTTTCCCTGTCAGAGTGAAAAAAGTGCTTTCTTAAAAATACCTGTTTTATGTTTTATATTAAAATAATTGCACTAAAATTGATTAATCGGATATCAAATATCATACAATAGAATAGTAATGACACAGCATAGAGAAGACAAAAATTGGGTTTCCATAAAGATAATGAGTCATGCCATAGATTATGACCAAAAGCACACTATGGAATAGTAATTTGTCAGCATCGCATATGTTAGTAAAAAGCAAAGAACTTGGGGATGGATGATGCTACTTTTGAGGTTATGTATGAAGCTGAGGATAAAGAGAGCTTTCAAGGAATGGAAACAGAGAACAACGAGAAAGTCCGTGTAGTTTGTAGTAGAAAGATTGTGAACACGATCAGATTCTTAACCCTTTTTGTATGCACACTATTGCAATGTGAATTTGCTCCTTCTTCATTTAGAAATGAATCCATTTCCCCAATTCCTGAATTTAAGCTGGTTTTGTATCTTGCAACAGAAGTGAGAGTATATGACTCACAAACCAAAGCCTCAGAAGATCTTGTGTGCATTCAGTCACACTTTTATAATGCTGCCCCTAATATGTGAACAAGCTTGGGGTAACCTGATGAAGGAGGAAAGATCATGTGGGGCACAGTCAGCCAAAATGGCCAAGTCCAGTGTCCAGAGATGTGAAAGATTCCAATCAAGAAGGCATGAACGCCAGCCCTCGACCAACTCATCAGCTGACCATAAATGCATAATCAAGCACAGATGAGAACGGTTGAGCCCAACCTGGAATAAAAAAATAATGGCTCAGATAAACTAAAGACTAGTAAGTTAATAAATGTTTATTGTTTAATTGTTTGTTACATAGCATTATTATTGCAATAGATAACTGGCACAATAGTAAAATAGCACTGAAAATTTAGTTACCTTAAGTGTTCTAGCTCTGTTATCAACAAATATGGTGAATATAAATGAATAACACAGCTTCTATTTCTCTCTTTTCAAAACTGCAAAATAAAAGAACAAATTTTTAAGATCATTTCTAAATTTTAATTTTTTTCATATTCTAAGTTTCTAGGAAATTTGAGGAAGTAAAATTTAAAAACGCAATCCATGAAACTAACTTTTTAGATATAAATATACCATGTCTCTTAAAATACTGATTAGAAACCCCATTTGTTTCATTTATAATGTATCATTTACAGTGATTACAAATAAAAGCAATAAAAAGTAAAACCTTCATAACTGGAAGATATCTGCCAACAACAACAACAACAAAAAAAGCAAATGAGCTGTTTGCTCAGCCACTAGAAGAACAAAATCAAACTAAAACATTGGAAGTACATTAAAGTGCTTATGCATGAAAAAGTTCGGTACCCAGGCAAAGGATATCAAAGCCTCAAAAGATTCTAGAAATATATATGTTTCTCCAGACAGTAAACAAATATATTCAATTTCAGAAAAGCAAACTACTGGACTTGTGAAAGAATGGTGAAGATTCTTACGTTGTTAGTAGTTATACATTAACTAACGTCTTTCTGGCTTTTTAATCGAAGGAATCCGTATCTCTTAAAGTAAGCGAATAATAATGCATATTTATCCAAGTCACTTATATTTTTAATTCTAAATTCACAACAGCCTCTAAACCTTCATACTTAACAGAAGAGATAGACTCAGAAATATTATAACATAGATAATGTTGATTTCCTCTGTGGGCTTTCACTTAAGCTAAGTGGCTGACTAGCTGATTTTATCAATAAAATGATTTAAGGATAAGGATTGCCGAGCAATAGATTGATTCCTTTATTTAACATTTTAACAAGGTGTCCCAGGATCTGAACTCAAAGGAATGAAAGTTATGGGATAAATCAGTGAGAATGACATTCCACAGTGACACTGTTGCATGCTCATTTTATACCATCATGAGTCTCACTGTATAGAAACGTTTATGTGGGGAAAATAACACAAATAGAAACAAATGAAATTGTTTTTTACATTATCATGTTTATTGATTACATGACTTGGGAACTCTTTCCCCAGGAGGAATATATGCACACACACATGCATACATTTTTAAGAAGCAATAGGGGGAAGAAACCATCAAATGGTCTTAATCTGTAAACCTATATAACTTGAAGTTCAGAGGTACATCAGATTTCAATCTTTGGATTTGTCAGTGCTTCCACAATGTCATGGTCTTAACTTTTTATCCTTGGGGTCATTAATTCCCCAAACTGGGTCTCTTGTTGTTCAAAACTTACTGCATTGGCAAGTGAGACTTGATGTTTTCTTACCTGCCTCTGATTGGACATAGGTCAGGTGTTCATCCACAAATCAATAAGTTTGGCCAGGTGAATGACAAATGCTAATTGACTTAAGCGTAGATTTCTGAATCTATTATTGTCAAAGTGATTGGAATTACTATGATTAGTTTGGTCACAACAAATCTCAGAACCTTAGGGTGGTATCTTTTCTTGATAAGCATCAAATACATGAAAAAATAAAAGTAGGTAATTGAACAAAATGTAAGCTCTATCATGAAGCAGAAAGGTAAAGATGGATGATGGACAGACAAACAACCATGACCTCTAAAGATATTTACTTTAGGCTGGGCATGGTGGTTCATTCCTATAATCTCAGCACTTTGGGAGGCCGAGGCGAGCAGATCACTTGAGGTCAGGTGTTCAAGACCAAGCTGGCCAATATGGTGAAACCCCGTCTCTACTAAAAATACACAAAAATGTAGCCAGGCATGGTGGCATGCACCTGTAGTCCCAGCTATTCTGGAGGCTGAGGCAGGAGAATCACCTGAACACAGGAGGCACAGGTTGCTGTGAGCTGAGATCTGACCACTGCACTCCAGCATGGGCTACAGAGCAAGACTCTAAATAAATAAAAAATAAATAAATAAATAAACAAGATATTTATTTTATAGTGTCTGAGAAAAGACAGTATAAGTGTTTTCAAATATTAATGGGCTACAAACTGAAAATGGATTTAGTTGTTACAGCTGTTAGGACAGAACTAAGAGCAGTGTGAGGAAGACGTGAGAGGTGAGCTTTAGCTTACAATGACATCTTTCAACAAGGAAATCTGAAACATTGTGACTAGGGGGAATATTTTTAACTGGAAGAGTTCTGGTAGAGATTGGAGGAGTACTTGTCCAATTGGTGACAGAGTTAATTTCTGCAGTGAGTCCAGAGACATCATACATGCTGATTCTGACTGCAATATGAGTTATGTTTTATACACTTTCTAATTGAAACTATAATTCTTATAATTATTTTGGTATCTTTTAGTAAACAATTGCCATTTATTTCAATGTGATTTCAGTTTATTGATTACTTAGTCTTCATGCCAATGATTTGTAAGAGATGACCAATTACTTTTAGGTGACATAAGTGTTCTTATTTTTTCTAGCAAGAGATATATGTGTGTGTGTGTGTGTGTGTGTGTGTGTGTGTTTTCTTACAGTACACAGTTGGTTTTCTTTAATATGAAGGATCTTTACTTTTTCATACTTAATGTTGTAAAAGTTGAAATGTGAAGATAAAAATGATTCAAGGAACAACACTGCAGTGTCAGTACTTTTGTTTTTATTTGCTTTGTCATATATTTTTAGCCTCCAAATGAGTAGTGAAACACATTGACAGAAATGAGATAAACCATGGAATTTACTTCACCATTGAAAGGAGGACGGGATTCTCTAATTATGCCATATGAAGGTATATTAGAAATATGATATCGTTGGAATAAGCGTCTCCTTAGATGCATTTGGTACAGATGCTATCAGATGAGATACAAAATGCTCGCATCTCCTCATTATAAAAGATTTCACTAATAGTTGCTTACTGTATTCAAATGCAGTTATAATCAATCAAATCAATATTTTAAAAAGCATTTTGTGGAAGTTTGATTGCCTATGAATATCTTACTGTTCATTTCTTCCCTTATGTACACAAGGTGTAAACCTGGCTTTGTACAATGTGTACTGCCTTTTTCTGGAGCTCATATTCTTAAAAAATAGATGGAAATTCCCTTTCCTGAATATCATAATTAGACATGTAAGTTCAAAACAATGTAAAGAAAATGTATGAAAGAGGAAATAAAATTTTTAAATCAAAGAAAAAAACTTTTTAAATAATTATTATTTCTGTGTGAGATAAATATCTGTCCTAAGAATGAAGAGAAGGGAACCAGAGTACCTATGTTATTACTAATGCTTAAACACGCTGGGTATTCATATAAGCATATGCCTATAATTAAGCAGGCCTCTTATTAATTAGTTAAAATTGTAATGATAAATAATTTTGTTATATAAATACACAGTTGTGAAATGCATATAATGACTTGTTTTAAATTGTGTTTTAAATAGGAGCTGCGTCTAAGTGCTATCTTTTGTTTTAACTGGCTATGTGAATAAGGGCAAACCTTACATCCATGTGGTCCACAGATCTTCAGTATGTAAGGAGATTATTCAAATTATCTCTGTGGTCTCTTCTAGGTTTTTAATCAGAAACATTTGTAATTAACCTTAATAAAAATATTATGATTAAAAACAATAGGGTATAGCTATGACACTGCTTAATTGGCTACCAATGCAAGTTGGTGCATTCCAGTTCTCCAAGGAATGGTCTGGTTAGTGGTCAGATATAGTTTAATTTATCTTTTAAATTTTCACATTA
>NW_012116855.1:3245662-3248823 GCF_000951035.1 Colobus angolensis palliatus | reverse complement strand
TTTTAAAAAATTGTGTTACTAGTAGTAAAAATAATTACAATAATAAGAACAAGCATAAAGATCTACAAATAGTTTCAAAACTAATAATGTGTTAAGCAGCCAACTACTACATATGTTAAAGAAATTTTTCTAGCATTTTTACAATTAGACACACCATTTGCTGTAAATTTTAAAATATTAATTCTCAAAAATTTAGAAAATTTTTATCATGAAAAATTTGAAATGTAAACAGAAATATAGAGTAATATTGAATGTAATTATATACATATTATCTTGATTTAACGATTATCAAATGTTGACACATTGTTTTGTCTCTCCCTCCTAGTCTTTCCCCCATTTCTTGACTGAAATATTTTAAAGCAGATGCTAGGCCTCAGGTCATTTACCTTCTCAAACCATTATATGCATTTCTAAAAATATGGATATTTTTCCACTAACCAAAATGTTATTATCATCCATTAAAAAATTAACAATTATTACTTGGCATTAGTGAGATCTCATCTTATATTTAAATTTCCCCTAGTGTGTCAAAATATTATTTTTACAGATGGTTTCCTGCAATGAAGCCTCAAACAAATTGCACATTTCTCCCGTAAATTTTATGACATTGTTGTGTTGAATAAACCAGTCAGTTTTCTTGTGTTCTAGATTTGTCAACTTGTTTTTTAATGGTATTGTGTAACTTTTTCCTCTCTAGTTTCATTGATCCTATAAACTGGAAATTCATTCTTAGTTCTATGTTTTATATCTTTGAACAAGAACATTAATCTACTGTGACTTTTCTCAGCAATGTTTTGGAACATTTTATATGTAAATTTAAAACACTTTTTCTCATCTCTAATTTTTTGTGATTTTTGTTTTGTAATTTAATGGTTAGAGACTGCAAATAAGAGTGGGTTTATGTGTCTGCACATGTGTGCACACACATTTAGTTTGTAGATATCTTGTTTAGACTCAAATCTATGCTCACAAGTAAGATTAGCTGGCAATTTTTTTTCTTGTATTGTCTACATTGGTATCAATACAATACTGACATAGTAAATTAGGTTGAAATATTTTTCTCTGCTATTCTTTATCTCATTGTTTTGTTTTGAAGTCAATGGACATTGCAATGTTTCTTAGAACTCACTCATGTAAGTCTCAATAACTATTTTCGTGTGTTTCTTCTTCCTTTGCTTTCACTTGAAAAAAATGGGTGAATCTCAAATGTTGCTCAAATGTCTTTAATGATTATAATCTGTCCAGAATTTCTATTTCTTCTCTTGTTAGTTGTAGTGAGTTATACTTTATCCAGGTAATTTTATATGTGGTTTGATATTTAAAATTTAATGTAATAAAATCATTGAAATACCAACAGATGACTTTTTAATCATGACTATTTCTATAATGATTGACACATTCAACTATTAATTTTTACTTCTCTATTTTTTAAGTAATCCCAGAAGTCTGTTTCATTAGATTTTTCAAAATAAAATTTGGTTTCCAAATTTTCCCTGTTTTTCTCTTTGAAATGTCTTTTCTCATGTTTGTTGTTATTTGCATTTTGTACACTCAACTAGAGTGAGATGTTCAGCTCTTTCATGTTTCGTATTTCTTGTGGTCAGATATAAGTGTTTAATGCCACATACTTCAAAAAAAATACACTGCTTAAAGTGCATGCTACAAGTTGATAAACTGTATTTTCATTAGTTCTTATTCTTCAGTGCTGAAGATCTCACTTTGATATGATTCTATTTTAACCTTTGTGTTGTTTACAGTTCTGTTTTTAATTTCAAAATAATTAATATAATACATATTTTTCTACTGTTTTTAATCTAATTAATTTATGGTTACCTAAATGATATGATTGATACCAATTCACTAAAATTTATTAAAAATTATTGAGTAATGCATAATTTATTTTTGACAAATAATACTTAAAAGCATTATATGAATAAATTTGATTTTTCCTTAAGTTCCAACCTCTATTATTATAATTAAAAAGTGTTTAAGTATCTCTTACTATGATTATAAGTTTGTCCAGTTTTCTCACAATTTTGTGAAAACTTCCCACAAAGATACAGGATAAACATATTTAGAATTACTGTGTCTTTCTAGTTAATTGCAAATTCCTCATCATAACAATATGACACTATAATAATGCGTTTCTGCATAAACTTATTTTCATATGTAAGATTATACATATATAGCACATATTATTGTATGTATAATACACACAGTTTTTCTTTGTTTACTTTTCTGGGTATGTATCTGTTCCTTCTTTTATCTTCACAAATCTTCATGTTCTTTACATTGCATTTTGCTTCTGAAAACCATGTAATTCAAAATGCATTTTTAAGACAAATTTGACAATCTTTATCTTTTAATTGGAAAAATCAGCACTTTTTTAAATTTTTACTGATATGTTTAAATTTTCTTACCAACTATGTTTAACATTTTAAGTAGTCCTTCTTTTGTATAACTTTTTCACCTTTATTTTTTTGAAATTATAGCTTATTTTAATTATATTATTCCTAAAATATGTTCAAAGATATACATCTATTCTAAGTCTCTTAAAATATTTTATTGTAAATTTTCTTCTAACTTCTTGTCTTAGCTAACATTAAAAGTCATCAATATAACTGTTATTCTTCTGTACAATATAAAACAACTCTTATTTAACAGATCATTCCACAACATTGTCCAGTATTTTTATAATTATCTAAAATGTTACTTGATAAATTAGTGTTGCCAAGTATAATTTTTATTCATTACATATGAGTTCGTTTTATCTAAAAGTTTTTCAGTTTTATGACACTATATTTTTCTTTATCTAGCTTCAATGTTCTTAAAGGATATGTGTTAGGGAATCTTTGAGCTGGCAACGAATATCTAAAATCTTAAACTGTCTCTCACACACATATCCACATCTCTTATCTACTTTAATCTGAAAATATCTTAATAGTGCCATAGTTTTTTAAGTAAACTAATCTTGGCATACAATTCCAGATTGACATCAATTCCTGTTTATAACGTTGAAAGTATTATAACATAGACTCTTTGACTATTGTTGCTGTTGATAAATCTCTTATTTTGATTGCTGATCATGTATAAATATCTCTCTTACTTTGGTTGTTTATAGCATTTTTCTTTGTTTTTCACTCTGCACTTTTACCTCATTA
>NW_012116855.1:3241471-3244792 GCF_000951035.1 Colobus angolensis palliatus | reverse complement strand
TTAAAGTTCCAAAATGATCTCCATTGACTCCATGTTTCACATCCAGGCCACATTGATGTAAGAGGGGATGTCCCACAGCCTTGGACAGCCCCACCCATGTGGCTTTGCAGGGTACCGCCCTATTCCTGTCTGCTTTCATGGGCTGGCATTGAGTGTCTGCAGCTTTTCCAGGCACATGGTGCAAGCTGTCAGTGGAGCTACCATTCTGGATTCTGTAGGACAGTAACCCTCTTCTCACAGCTACATCAGGCAATGCCCCAGTGGCGACTCTGTGTGGGGCCTCTGACTCCACATTTCCCTTTGACACTACCATAGCAGAGATTCTTCATGAGAACTACTCCCCTGCGGCAAACTTGTGCCTGGACATCCAGGCATTTCCATACATCCTCTGAAATATAGGCAGAGGTTCCCAAACCTCAATTTTTGACTTCTGTGCACCTGCAGGCCCAACACCATGTGTAAACTACTAAGACTTGGGGCTTGCCCTTTCTGAAGCAACGGCCTGAGCTGTATATTGGCCATCTTTTGGCCATGGACAGAGCTGAAGCAGCTGGGATGCAGGGCACCATGTCCATAGGTTGCATAGAGGAGGAGGGCTCTGGGCTGGACCCATGTAATCATTATTCATTCCTAGACCTGAGGCTGTGATTGGAGGGGCTGTCATGAAGGTCTCTGGCATGCCCTGGAGACATTTTCCCCATTGTCTTGGTAATTAACATTTGACTCCTAGTTACTTATGTAATTTTCTGCAGCTAGCTTTAATTTCTCCCAAGCAAATGGGTTTTTCTTTTCCATTACATTGTCAGGCTACAATGTTTCCAAACTTTTATTCTCTGCTTCCTCTTCAATGTTTTGTTGCTTAGAAATTTCTTCTGCCAGGTACCCTAAATCATCTCCCTCAAGTTCCAAGTTGTATAAATCTCCAGGGCAGGGGAAAAATGCTGCCAGTCTCTCTGCCTAGGAAGAATGACCTTTACTCCAGTTTCCAAAGAGTTTTTCAATTCCATCTGAGACCACCTCAGCATGGACTTCATTGTCCATATTACTATCAGCATTGTGGTCAAAGCCATTTAACGAGTCTCTAGGAAGTTCCAAACTTTCCCACATCTTCCTGTCTTCTGAGCCCTCCAAGTCTCTAGGAAGTTCCAAACATTCCTACATTTTTCTGCCCCCTTCTGAGCCCTCCAAACAGTTATGACCTCTGACTGTTACCCAGCTCCATAGTCTTTTCCACATTGTCGCATATCTTTACAGCAGCACCCCACTCTCTGGGGACCAATTTATTGTAGTAGTTCATCTCACACTGCTAGTAAAGACATACTGCAGACTGGGTAATTTATAAAGGAGAGAAGTTTAATTGACTCACCATTCAGCATGGCTGGGGAGGCCTCAGGAAACTTACATGGTAGAAGGGGAAGCAAACATGTCCTTCCTCACACAGCAGTAGGAAGGAGAAGAATGAGAGCCAAGCAAATGGTGAAAAGTTGGTTATAAAACCATCAGTTCTGGTGAGAACTTACTATCACAAGAATAGCATGGGGGAAAACAGTCCCGTGATTCAGTTACCTCCCACCAGGTCTCTCCCATGACATGGAGATATTATGGGAGCTAAAATTCAAGATGACATTTTGGTGGGCACGCAGTCAAACCACATCACTTGAATATGTGAGAAACCTTCCTCATTGTTTGGTGTTTAGTTCCCTGGGCAGTCAGGTAAAGGTCACCTTACCGATTGGGATTTTTCCAGGTTACTGCCAGATGGATCCATTTGTGACAATTTTTTGTGAATGGGATTTTTGGAGAACTTAGACACATTTTGCTCCCTCCGATGGCTATTAGTCTGCCGGTTTTCATAGCTACTATTGTTATAAGGCAACTGTTTTCCAGGGTTATCATGGAGTTGGACTGAAAAGGATAGGGATAGTTCAAGTTAAAATAATACAGAACTTGTTATTTTTGTATTAATTTGCAATCCCCAGATGACTTATTATATCAAGCATTATTTGAAATGTTTACTTGTCATACATGTATCGCTTTTGGTGAGGTGTCTCTTCAGACCTGTGCCCAATTTTTAATTGTGTTATTTATTTTCTTATTATTAAGTTTTAAGAATAATTTCTATATTTTGGATAACAGTCAATCCATTAACAAATATGACTTTTGCAACTAATATCTTCAAATGATTCACTTTACATTTCTTTTTTTTTTTTTTTTTTTTTTACAGAGCAGAGGTTTTACCTTTTAAGGGTGTCCAACTTACTAATTTTTTTTTCATGACATATTCTTCTGGTATTTATCTAAAATGTCACAGAGAAAACTCAATGTCACATAGGTTTTGTCTCATGCTATCTTCTAAGAGTTTTATAAGTTTGCATTTTACAGTAGGTCTATGACCCATTTTACATTTTTTAATGAAACATAGGATAAAATCTGTGTATAGCTTCTTTCTTTTTTTTTTGGCAAGACACATTTTAAAAATGCTCATACATTCATTATCATTACTATTCATCACTTCTCTGTCTTTTAACTACCTTTCTCATAAGCACAGACATACAGGTACACACAACTTTTCGTTGTTCGGATTTCATAATATTCCACTATAAATATATCTACCCCCACTCTATCTTCGTGCATCATTTATATTGTTCTTCATTTCTTTCTTGTTAACATACATACTGTTGTCTGCTCTAAGTCCTTTTTCTCTCACTTTAAATATTTTCTCCAAATCTCCCCCTTTGACTGTTTAAATCTTCTTTTCTCTGGGCGTAGCATCGTTCATGGAAGATTTTATTCAGTTTTCTACTTGTGTCTCTACATTTCATTCACTAGGGACGCTCAAATACACAAATATGTCTCATTATTATAATATCAGTTAGAATGTCATATTTATTTATGTGGTCGGTTAATTCATTTATTTCCCTTGAATTAGAAGATAAGATACAAAGTGTAAAAATCTTGTCTTATTTTAGTATTTCATTCGACTGTTCTTGTCATTGTAGTCCAAGTATTGTTACCACATATGACATGTAATACGCAGTTTAAAACATTGTTTTTACTTAAAATAATCAATAGCTGAATGTGTCCTTTGGCTTTCTCTTGCAGTTAGTGTAAACATATTCTTCATAGAGATTTTCTATAATACTTAATACTTGCTATAATTCCCTGGTAAACTTTCTTGTCTCAAAGCAGTTATTACAGTTTTAACAATATGTATTTTATTTGTGTTATTGTTTTTTTTGAGACGGAGTCTTGCTCTGTCGCCTGGGCTGGAGTGCAGTGGCCAGATCTCATCTCACTGCAAGCTCCGCCTCCCGGGTTTAC
>NW_012116855.1:3202310-3241216 GCF_000951035.1 Colobus angolensis palliatus | reverse complement strand
GTCTATTTACCCCACTAACATTTTTGTTTCCCCCACTGGGCTTAAATTGTTCTTCAAGACTCCTTTAGTCATTTTGACTGATTGTATCTTATGATCTTATCTTTACACTAACTTAACTTACTTAACAAATGAGTGCACCTAGTTTGTCAGATGTGTTGGAATATGTTTTATTTGCACTTCTGTTACTGAAGCCCATCATAGCAATTTTAGACCATCTAGTATTTTTGTACATATTAGTCTCTAATACTAGATTTGATCTATTTAACAGAATAAATGTTGACATTCTTATTCTATCATTAATACTAATTCTTAGTTCAGTGCCCTGTATATAGAAAACATTTGATATATACATATTACATAGAATTAAATTGTGCTACATTTTAATTTGTTTTGTTAATAAATGGCTGATAGTTTCTAGAAGGATGTTTCTTATTTTCTCTAATATTTATCTTTCTGAATTTAGAAGAAAATTGAAAGAAGAGTATAATTAACCTAGGTTCAAAAAAAAGTTAACATTTTTCAGCTTCATTAGGTTTTGAATAATACAAAGGTGGTCAATATTTTGCTGGAATGACTCTTACATTCCGTGAGACTAAAGATTCTTGCTATTGTCACCAAATTAGATTACAACCACATACAGGAACTATGGGCTTACGAACTCTGGACTTATTGGCATGTCTGTGGAGTTGTGGCTAACACTGGGTAAAAGTAAAGTCTGGTTATTAGTTAGTACTACAGCCTCACTTAACACTAATTAGTGAAGAAATACATATCTGAAAGCTCCATTTTATGTACAAAAATTCATTCTGCAAGAGCATTATTTCATTTTTGGTAGCTCCAAACAAGAAAACTTAAAGATGATAGCTGAAAAACAGGATTAAAATGATCATAATAGATTAGTATTGGAAGGACAGACAAAAATCAGAACAAGTAGGGTATTAGTTGGAATAGGAGGAAGTATCAAAATAGCTCTGTGCCTGCATGGTTCTCTTAAAACCGAGCTTCAGTGGTGAGTTGTATTATTCAGCTGAAGCCATGAATTGCGACAATCATTTCTTCCTTTTCTGAATTGCTACACACAAACTGTTTTTCATCTGAAAAAAAAAATCCCATATTTTTTATTTTTCAATTAAGTGAATATCCACTACTCCCACGTATTAGTCACGGTTCTCTAGAGGGACAGATTAATAGGATAGATATATAAAGGAGTTTATTAAGTATTAACTTACACAATCACAAGTTTCCATAACAGGCTGTCTGCAAGCTTGAGGAGCAAAGAGGGTCAGTCCGAGTTTCAAAACTGAAGAACTTAGAGTCCAGTGTTCGAAAGCAGGAAGCATCCAGCATGAGAGGAAGATGTCAGCTGGGAGATAGGCCAGTCTCACCTTTTCACATTTTTCTGCCTGCTTAATATTCACTGGCAGCTGATTAGATGGTGCCTACCAGATTAAGGGTATGTCTGACTTTTCCAGCCCACTGACTCAAATGTTAATCTCCTTTGGCAACAACCTCACAGACACACCCAGGATCAATACTTGCATCCTTCAACCCAATCAAGTGGACACTCAGTATTAACTATCACAAGCCCACCCCTTGTCAACTGGAACCCATATATATATATATATATATATGTATATACATATATATATATGTATATATCCTGAGATCACACATAATCTTTAAATAAAGACAATAATAAAATCATAAGTACGCCTAACATAATACAACTATCCTTCGTACAATAGGAAATGCAGTAATCCCCAACCCAAACACTATTACATAAAGTTAGCAATACTTAAATGCATATATGAAATCAATAAAGCTTATGACACATGATAAAGGAGAAAGGAAATAAAATAAAGATTTTTTCAGTACAACTGTGTACATGCAGAAAACATGCTTTTAACAAAAAAAGGAGGAAATACCCATGACAGTTACAATCGTAATAGCTGCAACTGGTCACGTGGTTTTAGCTGGTACTGATGATGACCTTCTTCTACTACCAATTTTGTATTCCCTTTGCTTTCAGCAAGCACCTCAGCACGTCATTTTTTTTTTCCCCCCTGGTGAGCCAAACCTTAATTCCTGAGGGGTCTGGACCATTTGTAGTCCTGCCTGGATTGGGCTGTTGTGGTTTCATATTGACCTTAATCACAGGACATGTTATGGATCTATGCCCTGATGGAACTCCTGTATTTCATGCCTACTCTTCCTTGCCTACATTATGGAGTAGTCGATTGACTTCATCTTGATAGTCTGGGTCAATCACCCCACCCTAGTCAACACTGTAACTTTCTTCTTATCATGTTGACTTAAAGGGAGGAGGAGCCCAAAGTGTCCAGGAGGCAATCTTAACTTCCGGTTTAATGGGATCATCATTGTGTCTCTGGGTGGCAGCATTTCTCCCTCTAGGCCTCTATGTCTGCAGAACATAATGTCACAGGAACAGGAAGCAAAAATTTTGCTAGTAGATCACTAGGGGTGATGGTGGGTGGTGACACTTCCACTTCCACCCCTTGATTCCTGGACCTGTGAATTCTGGCTATGGGGGAAAAGGTATCATGTATCAGATGCTGATTCAGAGCATACACAGCTTTTTGGAGAACTTTTCCCCAGCCTTACAAAGTATTGTTAATTAGTTGGCATTGTAATTGTGACTTCAAAAGGCCATTCCAACATCTATTAATCCAGCTGCTTCAGGATGATGGGGAACATGGTAAGAACAGTGAATTTCATGAGCATTAGCCCACTACTGCACTTCTTTTAGCCATACCTTGGTCAGAGACAATGCTGTGTGGAATATCATGATGGTGGATAAGGCATTCTGTGAGTCCACGGATGGTAGTCTTGGCAGAAGCACTGCATGCAGGATAGGTGATCCCATATCCACGGTAAGTGTCTATTCTAGTGAGGACAAACCTCTGCCCTTGTCATGATGGAAGAGGTCCAATATAATCAACCTGCCACCGGGTAGCAGGCTGATTAACCTGAGGAGTGGTGTCATATGGAGGGCTCAGTGTTGGTTTCTGCTGCTGGCAAATTGGACACTCAGCAGTGGCCACAGCCAGGCCAGGCTTGGTGAGTGGGAGTCCATGTTGCTGAGCCCATGTGTAACCTCCATCCCTGCCACCATGGCCACTTTGTTCATGGACCCATTGGGTGATGACAGGGGTGGCTGGGGATAGAGGCTGAGTGGTGTCTACAGAACAGGTCATCCCATTCCCTTGATTATTAAAACCCTCCTCTGCTGAGGTAACCTATTGGTGAGCACTAAATGGAATACAAATATCTTCACAGGTTTTGACCACTCAGAGAGGTCTATCCACATACCCCTTCCCCAAATTTCTTTGTCACCAATTTTCCAAAAATGCTTCTTTCAAGTCCTGACCATCCAGCCAAACCATGAGCCACAGCCCATGAATCAGAATATAATTGCACACTTGGCCATTTCTCCTACCATGCAAAGTGCACACCCAGGTGAACTGCTCAAAGTTTGGCCCTCAAGGAAGATTTCTCTTCATGTCTGTCCTTCATGGATGTCTTAAAAATGGGCTGTAGTGCTGCAGCTGTCCACTTTTGGGTGGTGCCTGCATATCGTGCAGAACTATCTGTGAACCAGACCCTAGTCTTTTCATCTTCTGTCATCTGATCATAAGAAACGCCCCAAGAGGTGATCGGTGAAGGCTGGGAGAGAAAAGGCAGGGTGGCAGGAGTAGAGACCATGGGCATTTGAGCCACTTCTTCATGTAACTCACTTGTGCCTTCAGGATCTGCTTGAGCACAATCACATATATACCACTTCCATTTGATGATAGAATGCTGCTGTGCATGACCCACTTTATGACTAAATGGGTCAGAGAGCACCCAGTTCATGATAGACAGTTCAGGTTGCACCCATTGGAAAACATTCAGTTTCTACCAAAGTCCAGTAACAGACCAAGAGCCGTCTCTTAAAAGGAGAGTAGTTATCTGCAGAAGATGGCAGAACCTTGCTCCAAAATCCTAGAGACCTCCACTGTGATTCACCTATAGGGGCCTACCAAAGGCTATTTCTTGCTCACTGGATCCAATCAGCATAATGTCATCAGTGTAATGGACCAGTGTGGTATTTTGTGGAAGCAAAAAGTGATCAAGACCTCTCTGAATAAGATTATGACACAAAGCCAGAGAGTTGATATACCCCTGAGGTAGGACTGTAAACATATAGTGCTGGTCTTGCCAGCTGAAGGCAAATTGCTTCTGGTGGGCCTTATGGACAAGAATGGAAAAAAGCATTTGCCAAGTCAATGGCTGCACACCAGGTATGAGAAGATGTGTTAATTTGCTTAAGCAATGAAACCACATCTGGTACAGCAGCTGCAATTGGAGTCAACATTGGTTAAGCCTACAGTAATCCACTGTCATTCTCCAAGATCCATCTGTCTTCTGCACAGGCCAAATGGGAGAGTTAAAAGGGGATGTGGTGGGAATCACACCCCAATGTCCTTCAAGTCCTTGACGGTGGCATTAATCTCCACAATTCCTCCAGGGATGCAATATTGTTTTTTATTTACTATTTTTCTAGCTAGAGACAGCTCTAAGAGTTTCCACTGGCCTTTCCCACCACAATAACTTTCACCCTATGGGGCAGGGAGCCAATGTGGAAGATCTGCCAGCTGCTATGGATGTTTGTGCCAGTTATGCATTCTGGCACTGGGGAAATGACCACAGGATGAGGCTGGGGACACACTGGACCCACTGTAAGTAAGACCTGAACTAAAACACCATTAATTACCTGACCTCCATAAGCCCCTACTTCAACTGGAGGACCACAATAATGTTTTGGGTACCTTGGAATCAACATCGGCTCAGAGCCAGTGTTCAGGAGTCCCTAAAATCTGTGACCATTTCCCTTTCCCCAATGCACAGTTACCCTGGTAAAAGGCCAGAGGTCTCCTTGGGGAAGGATGGGAGAAAGATTCACTGAATACATTGTTGGTAATGTAGTGTGATCCTTCCTTAAGGGAACCCAGTCTCCCCTTTATTCAAGGAATTCTGGGTCTGTAAACTGGTTTAAGTCTGGAAATTGATAGAGGAATTGTGATTCTCTATTTTTGTAATTCAAATTAGTCTTTTATCCATTTGACCTAAAAGTTTTCTTCTCAGATAAATTAAGCAGGAACGCAGTAGGCTTCCTATAAATTTCACTTCTAGGAACACCGTTATTAATTAGCCAAAGCCAGAGCTCTACATGATTCAGATTATTCTGATTGCTGCTTTGTCTCTGCTGTCCATTTTGGTAGCTGTACCCACCTTGCTTTTGACAATTGAGAGACACCACTTGGCCCCTGCCATCTTGAGATCCCCCATTGTATTTACATTTTGTAGTTGCATGACTGATTCCCACTGTTAGATCTGACATACAGAGAAGAACAACAGGACTCTTCAAAGATGAAGACATACAGGGCTCTCCAAAGATGCAGGTGCTGCCCTCACAAACCTATTTCACAAGGCATTGGTCAGGAGTATATATTCTGGATCCTCCCAACTGGCATGAGTAGGTCTAAAGTGACTTATTCACTCCACCATCCCAATGTCCCTAAGTCTTTGGATCCCTTCCTTTATATTAGACCAAGGGAGATGAGGGATGTCCAGCTCACTTACAGTGGGCCATCTTCTAATCCATATTTCAGCTAACCAAGCAAATAATCTATTAGAAACTTTCTTAATTCCCTGAGCTGCATTAAAAGCAGGGTCCCTACTTAGTGGGTCTGAATCAATAAATTCAGCCTGATCCAACTTTATGTTACTTCCATCATTATTTCATATCCTTAATATCTATCCTCATGCCTGTTATCCAGATTTCTGTTTATATAAATTAGAAAACTCAAGCAGTTCTTTTTGAGTGTAGCGCATCTCCTCATGGGTGATACTCTCAACCTCACCTCTAGGGGCCTACCAGGGCTTTAGTCTAGTTATAGGTTTAGAAGCAAACAGATGTCTTGGAGGTGGCTCCTGAGGAAAATCAACATTATTTTGCCTGTCAACTGCCTCAGGACAGGCCATCGCTGTTGCCTCAAGCAGCACAGGGTTTATTTATCACCTCAGACAAAGGTGGAAAGGCTGATGGCAGCATGGATTGGGGAGGGGATGTTGCCACTACTGGGGATAGGGAGGCTGTTCCTTCTAGCAAAAGAACTTCATCAGAGTTTACAAACCCTGTGTCCCCAGCTTCAAAAGAGTTCTCTCACCCATCCCCATTCCAAGTTGCAGGGTCCCACTCTTTTCCAATCAATGCCCTCAATTTAACAGTAGACACCTGGTGAGGCTGTGCATGCACCTTTCGTTGCAGGTTAGTCACTCACATGATAAGAGCTTGTGTCTGTTTTTCCACAATTTCAGCTCCTTCTCTTCAGGAGATAAGAAACACTCAGGGCAATCTTGGCAGATTTGAGGCTCACTATCTTCTGCTGATGCTGGGAGCCAGAATCCTTGAGTTCATCATTTTCTTTCATCACTTTGTCCACTGAACTTGGGAGCAACCAATCAGCTTCAATATGTTCCTTGGTTCTTCACATATGGTCAAGTATATTATGTATAGAGTTACTAACCTCCTTGCCTCTGATAAGCGATGAATCAGGAGTGTCAAATCATTTATTTTGCATAACTTTCTAAACAGTTCATGCCAAGGACTATCAGTGTTTTCTATACTATTAGAAGTAGAGTCCTTAGCATTTTTTAGTCTAATCATATTAAACAGCCAACTTCAGAAACACCAAAACAAATGAAAAAACTCCATACTTAATATTGTGTTCCTCTAGAACCACTCCTGGTACCAAACTCTGCATTAGTCAGGGTTCTCTAGAGGGACAGAACTAATAGGATAGATATATAAAGGAGTCGATTATGTAGTAACTTATATGATCACAAGATCCCACAATAGGCTGTCTGCTAGCTTGAGAAGCAAGGAGAGCCAGTCTGAGTCTCAAAACTGAAGAACTTGGAGTCTGATGTTTGAGGGCAGGAAGCATCCAGCACTGGAGAAAGATGTAGGCTGGGAGGCTCAGCTAGTCTCGCCTTTTCACGTTTTTCCGCCTGCTTTATATTCTCAGGGAGCTGACTCAATTGTGCCCACCAAATGAAGGGTGGGTTTGCCATTCCCAGCCTACTGACTCAAATGTTAATCTCCTTTGGCAACACCATCACAGATACACCCAGGATCAATACTTGCATCCTTCAATCCAACCAACTTGAAACTCAGTGTTAACCATCACACCCCAACATGACAGTGCTATCCAAAGTTCTGAGGCTGTCTAATACTCCAATATAATTATACGTATTTGTGTGATTCCTGTAATCATACCAGTATATGTGCATGAGTTTAGTAGAAACTTTAGCTATAGATAAATCAAAAGAAGAGATACAAAGAATTAAAATTATATTAGAAATATGTGTCAACCTTTATCACGACAAGCTTAAATATTTAACTATTGAGTTAAGAGTGGTAGAGTGACTTTAAAACTTAGAATTTCCTTGATTTCTAAGGAAAGGGAATTTTGCATGTAAGATCTGAGATATGGATGATTTCTGTAGTTGAAGAAAGGACAAAGCTATCATCACATCAAACAAGATGATGAGAAAAGTGTGAATCGTGTCAGTTTTCAGGCAAATTAAGCATTTTAGATTATCATGGTATCACTTCATAAGTGAATAAACACAGATTCATGGCTCATTTTCCATAGTAAATAAAGAAGAAAAGTAAGTCATTACCTAGTCTGAACACTTGCCTAAAACATCTTAGTAGTTTTAAATATTTTTAAGCTAGTTTAATTTCTAATTTTTTTAAAAGTTGATTATACATTATTCAATCCATTTCAATATGACTATGAAAATATTTATTAATATGTAAAATTAACTAATGGACATATTTTTAAAATCTAGTTATTAGCAGTCTTCATGTGGAAGATCAGAACACTTTTAAATCTTTCTGTTATCCATTCAGACATAGTTTATAACGAGCAGATGTTGACTTTTTTAGAAGGAGAAGTTTCTATGCACATAGATCCCATGTTCCTGACATGACATCTGTATTCTCTTAGCAATTATTGTGAGAGCTATGCAGCTGCCTTATCCTTCAAACCTGGGATTCAAACCTTATCCCAGATTTGAGACTACATCAGTGTGCACAGCTAAAGGACATTCCAAAATGTGTAAGTAGAGGAAAATATGAACTTTTTCCCAATTTTGAAATATATAACACTTTTGTGTAGAAGTTTATACCAAATTCTTAAAGTGATAAAGTAAAAGAAAAGGATTAACAGTGTTGTAACATTCCCAGCCAAAATAAAGAAATACAAATGTATAATGTGATACTGAGAAGAAGCATCCTTGCAGAGGCTTGTACCTACACCTTCAAAGCTTAAAAAGTGAAAAATGTCTAGGCACAAACAACAATAGGTAAGAGACAAGAGGTATTTAAGCACACTGAATTACAGTTGTGGTATATACAATATCCCATTTTATTTTCGGAAGAAACTTGAACTTAGAAATTAAATCTGAATTTTGAGAGTTTACATTGTATTTATTTTCGCAAAATATGATGTATTATTGAATTTAAAATATTACTAAAATATGTCATAAAGATTCCTTCAGGGTGTTATCTACCAAGAAAGGAACTTTGGCAACCAAATATAAACACCCAAGAGAAAAAATGGTATTTACGAAGGTATGACATATTTCTCAAGCCAGGTGGCTGACTAGAAGTATTGGACACTTGCTGTCTCCAGAGGGGAAAAAAAAAAAGCAAAATAGGAAATAGATAATCACATCTGGCATAGAGCATCTGAGGCAGAACAATGAAATTCAACAAATAAGTCATGAAAAACAATTGAAGCATGGCAGGAAAGGGAACTGTGACGCCCAGCTCTTCTGGGATTGGCTGGGAGCTGGGAGAGAGGCTCAATATTGTGGAGAAAGGCTAAGTGAAACCCTCAGTGGTCCACGTTTTCACCGCAGACTACTGTGATCCTAGCCATGGGAGAGTTCCTCTACACACACAAGCCCTGGGCTGTCCTGGGGGGCAGCCTGGGGACCCCATGTGGACATTGCTCTATAGAGGGAGTATGTACTGGGTCACATATTCCCACCCTCAAGACATAAGCAGCAGCATCACACTGTAATTTTGACAACTCAGCCTCTACCAGACAGGATTCTTCTTTGGGACTCAATAGTCCCTGCACCTCTTCATCCCCAAAACCCCCAGTGACATCCTGAGCATCCACCTGGAGAGCTGTACTGGCACATAGCTGGCACAGTGCTGAGGTCCTGTGAGGTCCTCAGCACTCTAGACCAAGTAGAGTCCTGCTCCCCAAGAAGGGGCAATGCAACACACTGACAAGCCTGCCCCAGGACAAAGGGAACCAAAACATGTACTATCCAGAACGTGAGAGGTGCCTGCCTTAGTCTATGGGCAGAGTAGTCTCATCTCCCTCTTTTGCCCTCACTAGTAGCAGACCTCCGAGCTTTACCTCCTGGACAGGGACCAGATCCCGTTCCTGATCACACATTGCTACAACTGCTGCTGACACCAGAAAACAAAGCAAGTATTAGCTAAAGTCTAAGAGTTGCCTGTCTGGGGCTGTGGACTGCAACCTGGCTTACACTAGAAGCATGACTTCTGGGCTTGTGCTAAGATCCAGATGCCAGGATCCCTCCCCATGTCACACACCAATGCAGTTGCTACTGCTACCAGTAACCAAAATGAGCAGTACCCTGAGTTTAAGAGCTGCCTCCCTGGGGTTGTGAACAGCAACACTCTCTCCACCATCAAAATGACCTCTGAGCTCTAGCATGTGCCCTGAGATCAGGCACATGCAACCACCATTGCAGATCATCCGGCCCTACCTACTACAGCCTGTGACTCTGGACACCACTGAGGGCCTAAAGTCCAGCCCGCCTGGCTTGGCACCACCTCTTACAATGTGCAAGCATGCTGCCTATGGACGTGGAAATCACCCTGACCATTCCTCCACCTCAGGCATATATGAACTCCCCCTAGAAACCTGAAGACATGCCCACCTAGCCTGCCCCAAACACCACTGACACCCACCAACACATGCCAGCTGAGTGCCTGGGGACTGGCCTGCCCAGCTTATTATGACCACTACTAAAAATACTGAGTGCCAGCTGTGAGCTGAAAGGTTGTCCTACTACGACTACTACCATCACTCATGCCGCACACCATGTCCAGGGGCCGGAAGACCCACTTGTCCATCTGGCCCCCTGTTGCCACTGCCAACACCTGAGCAAACTGCCTGGAAGTCCAAAAATTGGACCACCTGTACCTGCTAAATCTAATGTCTACACATGCTGCCCAGGCATGAAATGACTGGCATGCTCGGGCCACTACTGTAATCACCAAGGCTTGAGCACTGCTCACCTGACATTCTCTCCCCAGCAAAGCCTCACCACGGCCTGTACTGAAAACTGCAGCCAAGTCACTGAGGAAATTACAGACATCTCTGATGCAGTACACAGTCAGTGAAATCATATGAAGACTACCCTGCTGCAAGAATCCAGAATCAAAGCTGAAGTACATTCCTAACCATCAACATAGGCACATCTTGAGAAAAAAATGTCTTCCTCTACAGAAGTTAACTCAAATATTAGAAAATGCTTTGCGCTTTTTGCTCAGAATTGCTTTGCAAATTCAGGTTTATTTTTTTATTTCACGTAAATTCTACAACAGTTTTTTTTTTTTTTTTCCAATTCTCTGATGTTGGGAGTTTGTTAGGAACAGCACTGAATCCGTGAATTGCTTTGGGCAGTATTGCTATTTTAATTATATTGCTTCTCCCAATCTGTGAGTATGGACTATATTTCCATTGGTTTGTGTTGGCTCTGATTTCTTTCTGCAGTGTTCCGCAGTTCTCCTTGTAGAGATCTTTCACTTCCTTCGTAAGCTGTATTTCTAGGTATTTCATTTTCTTTGTGGCTCTTGTAAACGGAATTGTCTTCTTGATTTGACTCTCAGCCTGGACATTATTGGTGTATAGAAATGTCACCAATTTTTGGATATCAATTTTGTTATCCTGAAACCTTACCCATATAATTTCAGTTCTAGTAGCCTTTTGGTGGAGTCTTTAATGTTTTCTAAGTATTGAATCATATTGTCAGTACAGAGAGATAATTTGACTTCTTCTTTTCCTATTTGGATGCTTTTTATCTCTTTCTTTTGATCTGGCCAGGATTTCTAGTCCTATGTTGAATAAAAGATGATGGTATCAAAACAGCATGTTACTGGTACAAAAACAGATACATACACTAATGGAACAAAATAGAAAATTCAGAAATAAAGCGACACACCTACAATGATCTGATCCTTGACAAGGCCAGCAAAAACAAGTAATGGGAAAAGAAAACCCTATTGATAAATGGTACTGGAATAACTGACGAGCCATATGCAGAAAATTGAAGTTGGACCTGTACCTTTCACCATGTACATAAATTACCTCAATGTGGATTAAAGATTTAAGACTTAAAATTTTAAATGTAAGACCTCAAACTATCCGAATTCTAAAAGAAAACGTAAGAAAATACTCTTCTTGTCATTGACTTTGGCAAAGTATTTTGGAATAAGTGCTAAAATTAATTGCAACAAAACCAAAAATTAATAAGTGAGATTTAACTAAACTAAAATGTTTCTTCACAGAAGAAAAAGCTATCAATAGAGTAAACAGACAAACTACCAAATGGGGGAAAAATAATAGCCATTCTGACTGAAGTGAGAAACACAAAAGTATGAAACTCACTGTTAAAGCAAACAAATGAATAAGAAAGAGAAAGGTCTCAAATGGTCCCACTACAAAAAATTACCAAATTACAATGGCAAATAATAAGAGAAAAAGGAATAAAGTATATACAAAACAGTGAGAGAACAATTAACAGTATGACAGGAATAAAACTTCATATACATTGATAACCTTGAATATAAATTGATTAAATTTTCCAATTAAATGATACACAGACTGGCCATATTAATTTAAAAAAAGTGATGCAGCTATATGCTGCCTACAAGAAGCATAGTTTACCCAAAAAAGAGCAGAAGTAACTGTACTTAATATCAGATAAAATAGACACTAAGGCAAAAACAGTAAAAAAAGAAAAAGAAGGTTATTATAAAATGATAAAGGGATCAATCCAACAAGAGGATAATCTAATTCTAAATATATGTGCACCCAACACTTGAGCTCCCAAATAAACAAGCAAATATAATTAGACCTAAAGATAGAGTTTAAGTCCAATACAGTAATAGTTGGGGACTTTCATATTCCACTCTCAGCATTAGATGAGTTATCTACACATAAAATCAACAACAACAAAAAATCACATTGCATTGGAGTTGGAATTTAGACCAAATGGACCTAACAGATATTTACAGAATATTTCATCCAATGGTTGCAGAATACACATTCTTGTCCTTGTCACATGGATCATACTCTATAACAGACTATGTTAGGTCACTAAATAAGTCCCAACAAACTTAAAATAATTGAAATCATATCAAACCTTTCATCAGAACTAGATGGAATAAAGCCAGAAATTAATATCATGAGGAACTTTGGAACTGTACAAATTAAACAGCAAACTGAAAACCAAACAACATTATATTGAAAGTGATTGGATCAATGAAGAAATTCAGATGAAAATCCAAACATTTCTTGAAACAAATCAAAATAACACAACATACAAAACCATTGGAATAGAGCAAAAGCAGTCCTAATATGGAAGTTTATAGCAATAAACACCTACATCAAAAACACAGAAAGTTTTCAGATAAATAATCTAATGATATATTTCAGTTAACTAGGAAAGCAAGAACAAACCAAACCTAAAATTAGTAGAATGAAAGAAATAATAATGATCATAAAAGAAATACATGAAGTAGATACATAAAATAGTAGCACATCACGACAAAATCAAAAGTTGGTGTTTTGAGAAAAAAAATCAATAGATTGCTAGATATGCCAAACAAAAAAGGAAAAGAGAAGAGCCAAATAAAATAAAAATGGAAAACGTAACATGATAATTAATAGTACAGAAATAAACAGAACACCAAAGACTATTATGAACACTTACATGACAACAAACCAGAAAACTTAGAGGAAATGGATAAATTTCTGGAAACATACAACCTACCAAGACTAAACTAGGAAGAATAGAAAGTCTGAACAGATCAATAACAAAAAGTGAGATTGACTCAGTAACAGAAACTCTTCCAACAAAGAAAAACCCAGGACTGAATGGATTCACTACCAAATTCTATCAAATATGAGAAGAACTAACACCAATCCTTCTCAAACTATTCCAGAAAATTGAAGAGCATGACATTAGAAAATTCAACATAAGTCCTTTTACCAGACTAGCATAACACTGATATCAAAACTGGACAAGGACACAACAAATAAAGAAAACTACAGTCCACCATTCCCGATTAACTTAGGCAGAAAACTTCTCAACAGAATACTAGCAAACCAAATCAAACAGCACTATCAAAAAGATAGTATACCATGATCAAGTGGAATTTGTACTAGCAATGCAAGGATGGTTCACCATATGCAAATCAATATACGTGATACATCATATCAAGAGAATGATCATGTCAATAAATACAGGAAAAGCATTTGATAAAATTCAGGATCTCTTCATGATAAAAACTATCAACAAACTAAGCACAGAAGAAACAGACACTAAAATATAGTAAAGGTCATATATGATTATATCATCTGTCTGTGTCTCAACTCAAGATGAGATTTGGGTGGAGTATCCACAATCCCCATGTGTCATGAGAGGGGCCTGGTGGGAGGTAGCTGAATCTTAGGAGCAGTTACCCCATTCTGTTCTTGTGGTAGTGAGTGAGTTCTCACGATACGATATCTGATGGTTTTATAAGGGGCTTTTCCCGCTTTGGTCAGCACTTCTCTTTCTTACCACCTTGTGAAGAAAGATGTGTTTGTTTCCCCTTCCATCAGGATTGTAAATTTCCTGAGACCTCCCCGGTCCAGCAGAACTGTAAGTCAATTAAACCTCTTTCCTCTATAAATTACCCAGTCTCAACTAGTTCTTAATAGCAGGATCAGAACAGACTACTGCATATGACAAACCTGGAGCCAACATCACACTGAATAGAGAAAAGTTGAAAGTCTTTTCTCTAATGACTGGAATAAGGCAAGGAGGCCCACTTTCACAACTCCTATTCAACATAGTACTGGAAATCCCAGCCAGAGAAATCAGGCAAGAGAAATAAATGAAAGGTAGCCAAATTGTAAAAGAGGAAGTCAAATTGCTTCTGTTTGCAAACAATATGAACTTATATTTAGAATAAAACATAGACTGCACCAAACAATGCTTAGAACAGATACACAAATTCAGTAAAGTTGCAGGATGCAAAATAAACACAAAAATTAGTAGTGTTTCTATACACCAATAATGAATAGCTGAAAATAAAATCAAGAAGGCAATCTCATTTACAATAGCTATTGCACAGAAAAATAAAATACCCAGGAAGAAATTTAACCAAGGAGGTGATTGACCTGTACAAGGAAGACTATAAAACACTGATGAAAGATATCCAAGAGGACAGAAACAAATAATTAGACATTCTATAATCAGGAGTGGAAAAACTAATATTGTTAAAATGACCATACTACCTAATGCAATCTAAAGTTACAATGCAATCTCCATCAAAATCCACGTGTCCTTTTTCAGAGAAATATTTTTAAAAATTATAAAATTGTTATGGAACTGAAAAAGAGTCCAAAGAGCCTAAGCAATACTAGACAAAAAAAAAAAAAAGGCTTCAAAATATATTACAAAGCTATTGATATAGCTTGAATATTTGTTTCCATACAAATTTCATGTTGAGTTGCAATCCTTAATATTGGAGGTGGGGCCTAGTGGGAGACGTTTGAATTATGGGAGTGTATCACTCATGGCTTGATGCTGTCTTCGTGATAGGGAGTGAGTTCTTACGAGATTTGGTAATTTAAAAGTGTGTGACACCTTCCTCTCCACTCTCTCTCATCCTCTCCTGCTTCTGCTTTTGTCATGTGATGTGCCTGATACTCATTTGTGTTCCAACATGGTTGGAAGCTTCCCAAGGACTCTCCAGAAACAGATGCCATTGTGCTTCCTGTACAGCCTGCAGAGCCATGAGCCAATTAAATACATATTCTTTATAAACTACTCAGTATCAAGTGTTTATCACCAAAAAGAAATAAGTATATGTGGTGATGAATATGATAATTGTCATGTTAATTATCACATGTTAATATGTTAATTATCATATCCATTACCTCACAAATTTATCATTTTCTTTTGGTGACAAACATCTGATTTGATCATTCCACAATGCATGTACGTAGTAAAACATATTGTACCCCATAAATATTTATAATTATTATTTGTAAGAAAAAAATACAACTTTTAAAAAGATATAAACTTATAAGCACTTATATGATAAAGTTTGTCCTATGATAAAATAGGGTAAATAAATTTATATATGTGTGTGTATGTATGTATTTATATATACATTTATATTCCAGTGTACTTGTACCCCACCTCCCAAAACAGCAAGAAAAGTAAAATTGTATCGGTCTTAGTAGAAAGGTCTTGAGGATACGTAATTTGTTATAGTAATTGCTTTAGCCATGGTTCTACAGAGAAATGGAAATAATAGAATATGTATGTATATATAGAAATGAGTTGTTCTGAGGAATTGACTCACATGATATGGACATTAGCAAGCTCAAAACTTACAGGTTAGGCCAGCCATCAGGTTAGAGACTAAGGAAAGCTGATGTTGTAGCTTAAGTCTGAATGCCATCTGCTATAGAACCTGGGAAAGTCAGTGAAGTCCAAAGGCAATGTGCTAGATAATTTCTCTTTTGCTTGGGGGAGGACTTTCTTTTTGTACTATTCAGGCCTTCAATTGACTTCAACTATATTACTGATGGCAATCTGCTTTTTTTCAAAGTCCAATAATATAAATATTAAACTTATTAAAAACACTGTCACAGAAATGCCCAGAACAATGTTGGATCAGATATCTGGGTGCTCTACGACCTAACCAAGTTAATATATAAAATTCACCCTCACAGTAATTATTTAAATGATCAGCATGAATTGTCAGTTGATGTGAGCCCCAATAATTAATATTTACTGGCTCTACTCAACTATAAGTCAATAAGATAACATATATATATATATGACTCATTTACCTAGTCTTTAAAATGAGGATGAAAATATACATACCTCAGAGATTTATGGTGATGATAAAGAGTGTTATTTATTTTATTTATTTATTTATTATTTTTTATTTTCTGAAACAGAGTCTCACTCTGTCACCCAGGCTGGAGTGCAGTGGCACGATCTTGGCTCACCTCCACCTCTGCCTCATGGGATCAAGCAATTCTCATGCCTCAGACTCCTAAGTAGCTAAGATTACAAGTGTATGCCAGCATGCCCAGCTAATTTTTGTGTTTTTAGTAGAGACAGGGTTTCACCATGTTGGCCAGGCTGGTCATGAACTCCTAGCCTCAAGAGATCCACCCACCTCAGCCTCCCAAATTGTTAGGATTACAAGTGCGAGCCATTGCGCCCAGCCAAGACTGTTATTTATTATATTTGTAAAAATACTCGGAAACATATTCAGCACATATTAAATAATATAAGGGAATTAGCAAGGAACACAGAGTATTCTATTAACACTTCATTGTCTGAATATCCCAATGGAATAGTTGAAAAAATGAATGTCAAAAAAGGCAAATGATGATCCCTTTATTTCCAAAATATGAAATCATTGACCATTTAATTTAAAAAAAGAAAAATATGAATGAATGACTGAATGAATGACTGAATGAATAGAAAAATTAGTTTCTATTTAGAAATCAGTCCATTTATAGAACAAACAGTTTTTCTGATAATTGACAGTTGAAGTCCACCCAAGTGGGATTAAAATATATTTTAAGAATATATAATTTATAAATAAACATCATTAAGTAGACATTATCTTTAAAAATTAAATAATTAAATGTTAAAAAATTAAATTATTTATGTTTGAACTTACTATTTTCAATTTTTAAAAGGTTATTTTCTTAAAGCCATGGAAGACATTTCTCTTTTACCTCAGAAAATTTCTGCAATTGACTTCTGGACAATCTAGTCAGTTTGCAAATTAACTAGTTTCTAAATGTGGTTTTTAAGATCACAAGACACTGGCAAGGAACAGAGAGAATAATATAAACACACGACTGATGATCATTTCTGTTTGTCATATTGATGATTAATTACTATACAATTGAGTGTATCCGTTAGGCTGAAAGTCCTATTGGCAGCTAAGCCATTGATAAAAGTGGTATTCTATTTTTAGACATTTGTACTAGAAATATTTGGAGTAATCTACCCAAAATGCTTATCATTCAGCTCTTCTGAGGCTCATTTTCTTCAACTCTTCCATTGGGATGTTCAGACGGAGGTGTTAATACAACACTCAATGTTCCTTGCTAATTACTGTACATTGTTTACTATGTGCTGAACATATTGGGTATTTTTTCAATATAATACTCTTAACTCTAACATATGATAACATATAATATATGTTACTGTATCAGTTTTGAAGTCTAGGTAAATGAGGCACAGATAGGTTAAATACTTTCCCAAGTTCATTGAGATAGAAAGAGTGGCAGACATACTTCATATCCAAGTAGTCTGACTGCAGACTCTGTGGTCTTAAACACCGCTTTGCTACTTTTACATTACAAGATAGCCATGCAGTTTTGTTGTTGACTGATCATACAACCTCTTAAGAGATTGTTTTTTATGGCATACATTGGACATAAAGATACAAAGATATAGATACCTATATATCTAAAAAGGTAAAGTTTTGTGCATATATAACAGGGAAATACAAAATAGAGCCCCAGAGAGACACTATGTCATACCTACCACAATTGGTAAAATTAAATGTATAATAACATCAAATGATAGGAACAATGTGGTAAAATCTGAAAATTTATTTGCTGTTGACAGAGACTCAAAATAGTACAAGGTTTATAATTAACAGTATGGAATTTTTATTAAAATTGAATTTGGTAAACCCTCTGTGTATGGCTCTGACTTTTGGTACAGCACTCCCACTCCTGGTTATACAAACTAGAGAGTGCAATTGTTGAAAGTATTATACAATTTTCTTCATCAAATTTGCAGTCTGGTAAAATTTAGCAGGACTTATTTTTGTCTTTTGGGAGACTTTCAGGAATATTCCTTTTCAAAGTTTCCAGGTGGTATTTTCTGGAAGACAGATTGTGATTTGCGTCCCTAGCATGTACAAGAAAACTGCTAACAGCTTTGTTATTTCCTGATGTTATGTTTGGACGTTTGACTTATTCTGTACCAAAGAAGCTTCTGGATCCTGATATCAGGAGATTTTCTCTAACATTGGCATTCTATTTCACACTGACAAAAATGCTGGCTTTCTAAATTCTGCTCATGTTCTTTTAAAAATGTCTTCTTTTAACTTTACATGTAAGACGGCCTGCCCACAGTATTCAAAAAAACAGCTTGTCGTGTGAGTAAAGGGTGATTTTTTAAAATGCTCAGCAGAAATATCTGATAATTCCAAGCCACATGCTCATTAATGAAGCTACTTTACAGAATACTTAAAAAGAAACCCTTATGTGAGAAATGTCAAGCACTTCTCAGTAAGCCCTATGGACCTGTATAGTAGTATGAACTAGGTGGCAAAATTAAGATGAAGAGCAAAAGCAATGGAGTTTTACACATAACAAAGTAGAAAATAATCAGCATACTTGCTAAATTTTATTTTTAATTTACTTCAGAAAATGTGTGCAGAGAGTGCAGTACAGCAGTCTCTCCTTATCTATGAGGAATACTTTCCAAGACATTCAGTGGATGCCTGAAACCTCAAATAGTTCCAAACTCTGTATATAATAGGCACAAATTACTTCTTCATTCTTCACAATTTCATGGACAGAAGATATCTTCTTACCATAGTACATTTTGATAACATCAACATATGATTTTTTTATTTCCTTACATTGAGAACTTTCACCTCTTCATTTTTAAAGGAAGCATGTTATGGCTTCTCTTTGGTATATCCAAATTGCTGGCATCACTACTCTTGTACTTGGGGGCATTCTCAAGTAATGTAAAGGTGATTGAACACAAGCACTGCAATACCATGACAGTTGATCTGATAACTGAGGGGGCTACTAAGTAACTAATGGGCAGGTCGACAGCATGGAGATGGTGAACAGAGCAATGATTGATGTTCAGCAGCTGGGGTGCAAAGAGAGGGCATGAGATCTCATCGTGCTACTCGAAACAGCACACAACTTAAAACTTTAAGTTGCTTACTTCTGAAATTTTCCATTTAATATTTTCAGAAACCATAAAAAGCAAAATCATGGGTAAGGGAAAACTGCTGTACAACAAAAGAATGCAAAATTTGGAACCAGAAGAAAGACCTTTCTTCAGTTTGCATTTTTATAGCTTGAATATCACTGATCTGAAGCCATAATAACATGTAGGAAAGAAAGCAATTATATAAGTTGATTCAGAGATTGAGATAGTACATACAAGCCAAAAATATTTAAATATTAGAAGTACTATAAAGCCATATAAAAATTATTGTTCAAATGAGAACATGATTTCTACTTCAAAGGGGCTTTTGTTTAAACATTTTAACTCCTTTTTTTATCCCCTGGGTATAGAGCAGCAGTAGGTCAGTGCATGAATACATGTAGTATTCAATACTTCATAAAATTTGAAAGTCTGAATAAGTGAGCATAGCATGGAATTTACTTAATTATGGCATGTGGTTTACATAATGCAAAAGTCAATTTTGCATTGCTTACTTTAAAATATGAAAATATATGATGGAATGATGAATGGTAGAGGAAAGAATACATGTGTAATACATGTTTTAATATCTGGGTAGTAAGCATGTGGGTGATCATTATAAAATTATTTATGCTTTTCTGTATGTTTGACATTTGTCATAATAAAATGTCAAGGGAAAAGGAATAGTAGCACATGTGAGGGTTTAACTTGCTTTTGTTCTGACTGAGATTCTGAAAGATGACTTGCCAGGAGAGAATGGCTGAGAGAACAGGCTGCTTAACAGGGGGTGACCTTCCCTGAAGGGAGAAGGAAAAAATTAATAAAAATGAATGTATGTCTCTTATATTCTGGATTGCCTGGAAAAGATCACAGACATTCTAAGCCCTCTGTAGGTGTGTTGTGTGTTACAGAAATTATGAACCATTTAGGTTTATGAGTGGGTCTGTGAAGGAATTCTTCAACATAGAATTTTTGACTCAATTCAAGGCTTTGTAGTCATCAATTAATCCATAGTCCATCTATTTTAAAGATTCTTTGCCCATTTAAAAGATGCACACACATTTTATTTTGTCATTTATTGCCCGCTAAATCATTCTTGCATATCACAACTGGGCTTTTTGCCAATGACATATAATTATACTAGAAGGCTTAACTTACATTGTTTCTATAATCATAAATACAGTTACATCTTGAAAGCACACACACACATACACAAATCTAAATATACAGAGGAATGACATGAAGAAGGAAGAAGGAAAAAATAAATGTATCTTAGAATGTATCTAAGAATGTATCTTAGATTCTACTTAGAATGTATCTAAGCAGCAAATGTCAGTTATGTTTAAATGGGTGAACAATTTAATAATTTCATTTTGAGTATTATTCAATTTTAAATTTAAACTCTGTATTGAGGTTTGTTATTCTTTCTTATCATATTTTCCCCTAACTTTTCCCTTCAAACTATGTTTAAGTTAAATTTTGGTTATGAGGCAAACTTGCCATGGTGGTTTAAGTACCCTGGATCCTGGACAGTGATTATTCCTTATCTCAGACTGTTTTTGAGTTTTGACACATGCCACTATATTTCTTCCTGTAAACATCTGCCCTGGCTGCTGAGGTATTCACTACTGTTGTAATTAATCTCCTGGTACACCAAAAATTTGGTTCTTTGCCCCACCCTTCCAAACTCAAGGCTAAGGTTAATTTGACCCACTTCCATAACAGTAGTACAAATACTCTAAAACCAGTGAAACATGTGCTTCACCCCATTCTTGACTTCAGAAGTTGACCTAACATTTATTCTTACAGGATTACTTCACCCATCACCAAGGCTACAGCATGGCAGGTGCACAGGTTTTCAATTCTGTTACCTTTTACATGAGAATATAGTATCATTCCTATGTCACATGCAGACCTAAATGACTGACAAATGCACCCCCCTCTGCATGAAATACAGTATTTTGTGATGTCCTTTGTTCCAGATTCATAACTGTAAAAAAGACCACATGCCCATTTGCTGTTAGCTTTCCTTTCCTCTCTATGTATCTGAGGTTTTGTCTTCTCAATATTTCCCAATTTCCCCTTTTGTACCAAAGCTTAGAAGTGTGAAATGATGAAATTCCGGTTCACTGATAGATCCAGATAGGCTGTTAGCTTGTTTATTCCATCCAAAGCCCTCTCTGCTTCCCTCCCAGTGAAGAATTCCTTTTTCCTTCAGTTTCTAAGCAAAATCCACCCATCTTTGCTCTGAAGTGATGGAGTATTAAACTCTTGTCTTAGGATGGGAGTACTGCAAATAATTTTTAAAAATTATTGAAGGAAACATATCCAGGGATTTCACAAAATTATAGCACTATAAATTGTATTATAATTTGTAAAAATAAAATGACCATTTATAGAGCTACTTTTACAAAACCATTGTATACTAACCTGATTATACATTTTCTTCATAATTATATCAAAATATATAGAAGTAAAAGTAAGTCAAGTTAAATTACCAATAAGTATATGTACTAACTCAAAATTAAAAAACTCAATTTACTATTCTATAGTATACTATAATAAGAGATATATAAACTCTATTTGTCTCTGCCCCTAGTTCTTGATACAAAGCTCCTAAAACTTCTGTAATTTCCTGAGTGAAAGGAACACTGACAGAGTTTCTAAATCCCTTGGAATTTCCTGTATAATTCTTAGGAGCATCTTTTGTTTTCACGAGGCAACTCTTGATGGATTTCTGGATAGCCTCAGAATAGGGAACTTGTTGCCAGGGGAAACAATCAAGTGATTAGAGAGTTGGAACTTTCAATCCCACTCTCCCACATCCAGGAAGGAGGCAGGAGCTGAAGGTTTAGTTGATCATCAACGGCCAATAGAGTAATTAGTCATGACTATGTATTGAGGCTTCCATAAAAGCCCCTCATAACTGAGTTTGTAGCACTTTCATATGGCTGAACACCTGGAGGTGCCTGGGAGGTGATGCTCCCTGAGAGGATATGGAAGCCCCAAGCCCCTTCCCATATACCTTGTCCTTCATAATCTCTTAATTTGGCTGTTTATGTGTATGCTTTGCAATATCTTCTGTAATCAACTGGTATCCTGACAAATTAATCAAACTCAGGGAGAAGGTAGTGGGAATCCAGATTTATAGCAAGGTGATCAGAAGTTTAGTTGACAATCTATTACTTGCAGCTAACATCTGAAGTGAAAAAAGTCCTGTGTGACTGAGCCCTTAACCTGTGGGATCTGACTAACTCCAGGTAGAGAGTGTCAGAATTGAATTGAATTATAAGACACCCAGTTGGTGTCCACTGGATAACTGATTGGATGCTTTTAAAAGAAAATCCAACACTCACCTTGATAACCAGAAGGGAAATAGTGTCTGTTATGTGTTGACTGTGTAAGAAAAGAAAAACAATGTTTATCTTACACAACTTTTAATACAATGCTGACAAAATCCAAGCTCAAACCTGTAAATATTTCCACTATATAGTTCTGAATATTGCTTTCTTATCCATAAATATGTTATGTTTACCATTAAAACATCAACTTACAATTTACATATGGGCCCTCCATATGATTCAGCAATTCTATTCCTAGAGATCTACCCCAAAATGAGACCATGTGTTGATGAAAAAATGTGTACAAGAATTTTCACATTAACTTTACTACCAGTTACCCCCAAACTGGAAAAACCCAAATGTTGGTCAAAAAATGAATAATAAAAATGTGATATCTGACACATTGATGGATCTCACAGATATTAGCTGAGAGAAGAAAGAAAAAAGCACTTATAGCCTGACTCCATTTATATGAAGCTCAAAAACAGATAAAGCTTCTTTATGGTCACAGGAGACAGAATTTATATTATTTCTGAATTGATAAGAAATGGGGAATAAATAATCATTTTGGTAGCTAGATATGTTTCATATCTTAGTCTATGAAATAGATACATGATTGTCTATATATGAAAATATTATTCTAGCTATATACTTGAAGACTAGTACATTTTGTATTTTGCACATTTTACAATATCAATGTAATACTTCCTCAAAGAAGAAAGAACATTAGCAATAAGCTTTAAACTGATTTGGTGCTTTGGAGAAATTATACATTATGCACAAATCTGAACATCATGGTGCAAATACATTTTGAATAGTTCATAATAGGTAATTATTGAATGATTAATGACATGTTACACTAGGAAAAATAGTCTTCAATTAATTATATAGGTCTTTGTCCATGCACATCTACTTTCAATAAGATATTGAAATCAAAGCATATGAAAGAGACTTCATAACAAAATATTAATCTTTTTTTCTCTATAAGGTTAATGATCACTCATAGAATATCACATTAGTACCTGAACATTTTGCCACCTTTCTCTTTCATTTAAATTATATTAATATCGGGAATACTGACATGTGAGGCTACATAACTCAGTGTTCAGAAAATTTTAAAATTTTGGTAGTTAGCACAGTGTTTGAAGATTTCAAGACCTTTGGGGTTAGTGGTCTAATATTTGAGAATGTTGCTCTTTTATGTTTCAGTTCTGTGAACTTGAGCACAACTTTTAACCTTGTGGAGGATCCTTTAGTTTTCATATCTAAGAATGTACATACTTACAATATCTATTGCCTAGGTTTATTTGAATTAAAAAAAATAAATCAAATGATGCGTTTTAGACTAAATGAAAAAAAAAAACACATAACTTAAAATGTCTTACATTTCTTATTAAATAAAACACCTGTATATGTTTTAGACAAAAGAGAAGCAATAGAGACAACAGTGTGACTGCGCTGAGAGTTGATACAAAGATAGATAAGATGGAGCCTGTGTTATTTGTCTACTTACAATCAGCCATAGTGAAATAAGCACACATGTATAGTTAGAGAAATAGTAAGACAATGATACAATGAGTTATGCAAATAAGTAGGGGATATCTTATTATATTTGTGCTTATATAACCAAAATGGAGCACAATAACCAAAAAAAACCTATAACCAAAAACACCCACAAAATGGGTAGTTTATAAACAACAGTAATTTATTTCTCTTTGTTATGCTGACTGGAAAGTTCCTGTTCAAGGCATTAGAAAATTCAGTATCTGGTGAGGGAATACCTGCTAGTTCATAGAAGGCATCTCTTTCTTATGTCTCCATGATGGAAAAAGAAACAATCTTCCCTGGGCCTCTTTGGTGAGGGCACTAATCATATTAGAGCCTTCATGACTTAATCACCTCCAAATGCCCCACCTCCTAATACCATAATCTTGGGGGTTAGGATTTCAACATATGGATTTTTGCAGGACACAAACACTCAAACTTTACAAGGGGATTGTATTGGTCCATTCTCATGCTGCTATAGAGGACTGCCTGAGACTGCATAATTTATAAAGGAAAGAGATTTTACTGACTCACAGTTCTGCAGCACTGGGGAGGTCTCAGGAAACTTCAAATCATGGCAGCAGAAGAAGCAAAAACATCCTTCTCACGTGGCAGCAGAAGGAGCAGTGCTGAGCAAAAGGGAAAAAGCCTGTTACAAAACCATCAGATCTCATGAGAACTCACCACTATCATGCGAACAGCATGAAGGTAACCACCTCCATGATTGAATTGCCTCCCACTGGGGTCCCTCCCATGACACCTGACAAGGTGATTATGGGAACTATAATTCAAGATGAGATTTGCGTGGGGTCACAGCCAAACCATATCGTTCTGCCCCCGGTCCTTGCCAAATCTCATATCCTCACAATTCAAAACACAATCATGCCTATCCAACAGTCCCTCAAAATCTTAGCCCATTCCAGCATTGACCCAAAAGACCAACTCCAAAGTCTCATCTGAGACAAGGCAAGTTCCTTTTGCCTGGGAACCTGTAAAATCAAAAGCAAGTTAGTTACTTCCTAGATGCATTGGGAGTACAGGCAGTGGGTAAATACACCCATTCCAAAAGGGAGAAATTGACCAAAATGAAGGGGCTACAAGCCCCATGCAAGTCCAAAATCTAGCAGAGCAGTCAAACCTTAAAGCTCTAAAATTAGCTCCTTTGACTCCATGTCTCATATCTAGGTCATGCAGATGCCAAGTGGTGGCCTCCCACAATATGAGGAAACTCCACCCCTGTAACTTTGCAGGTTATAGCCCTCTCTCCCTGCTGCTTTCACAGACTGGAATTGAGTATCTGCGTGGCTTTTCCAGGTGCACAGTGCAAGCTGTAAGTGGATCTACCATTTTTGGGTCCAGAGGATGGTGGCCCTCTTCCCACAGTTTCACTAGGCAGTGTCCCAGGGGGGAGTCTGTGTGGGATCTCCAACTCCACATTTCACTTCTACGCTACCCTATCAGAGATTCTCCCTGAGGGCTCCACACCTGCAGCATATTTCTGCCTGGGCATCCAGGCATCTCCATAGATCCTCTGAAATCTAGGCAGAGGTTCCCAAACCTCAATTCTTTACTTCTGTGCACCCACAGGCCCAACACCACATTAAAGCTGCCATGGCTTGGGGATTGCATCCTCTGAAGCAACAGCCTGAGCTGTTCATTGACCCCTTTTAGCCATGACTGGAGTCGATGCAGGTGGGATGCAGGGTCCTATGTCCCAGGGTTGCACAGAGCAGAAGGTGGGCCCTGGGCTGGGCAGATAAAACCACTTTTTTCTTGTAGGCCTCTGGGCCTTTGATGAGAGGGGCTGCTGTGAAGGTCTCTGACATGCCCTTGGGAGAGTTTCCCCATTGTCTTGGTGATTAACTTTCAGCTCCTAATTACTTATGCAAACTTCTGCAAGGGGCTTGAATTTTTCCCTAGAAAATGTTTTGTTTTGTTTTGATGGCATAATCAGGCTGCAAATTTTCCAAACATTTATGCTTGACTTACACTTGAATGCTTGCTGTTTAGAAATTTATTTTGCCAGATACCCTAGATCATCTCTCTCAAGTTCAAAATTTCACAGATTTCTAGGGCAGAGGAAATATGCTGCTGGTCTCTTTGCTAAAACATACCAATAATTACCTCTATTCCAGTTTCTAACAAGTTCCTCATCTCCATCTGAGACCACCTCAGCCTGGACTTCATTTCCATATCACTATCATCATTTTGGTCAAAGCCATTCAACAACTTTCTAGGAAGTTTCAAATTTCACACATTTTCCGGTCTTTTTCTGAGCCCTCCAAACTGTTGCAACCTTTGCCTGTTACCCAGTTCCAAAGTTGCTTTCACATATTTAGGTATCCTTATAACAGCACCTTACTTCAAACATGTCCTTCTTCTTATGGTGGCAGGAAGGAGTGCTAAGACAATAGGGAAAAGTTCCTTATACAAACATCAGATCTCATGAGAATTCACTCACTATCACAAGAACAGGATGGAGGTAACCACCCCCGTGATTCAATTACCTCCCACTGGGGCTCCTCTCTTGAGGGAACTACAGTTCAAGATGAGATTTGGGTGGGGGCACAGTCAAACCATATCAGGGATTAAACATAAAGAAGCATCTCTTTTCTGGGAATCAGAAAAAAATCATCTGAGGGACATATTCTTTTAATGCAGTCTTTTACATGTAACAGAAGTCCACAAACAGTATGTAGATGGCATAAATGTAAGAAGACACAATACCTTTAAGAAACATACAATGAGTTAAAATTTAACATAAATATTTAATATACACAGTAAATAGAATGTAAAGACGCAAGTATGGATCATAGGCATATTATAAAATAACAAGAATTTCATGTTAATATTGAAAACTACATACACATTTTATAAAAAATGATCAAAATTATGTTTTCTTCTAAGCTATAGAATTCAAACTGAAGATATTTCATACAAATACAATAAAATACTAAGATAAGTACGAAGATTACATGTGGGAGTATGCACAAGAAAAGTATATGTAATTGACCTTTGTAGGAATGAAAGAAAATCATCTTTCTTAGTCTGTTTAGTGTTGTGATAAAGTAATACCTGAGATTGGGCCAATTTATAAAGAAAAAAATTGCCTGGACATGGTGGCTCATGCCTGTAATTCCAGCACTTGGGAGGCTGAGGCAGGCAGATCACCTGAGGGGAGACCAGCCTGACCAATATGATGAAACCCCGTCAATACTAAAAATTAAAAAAAATTAGCCAGGTGTGGTGGCGTGCACCTGTAATCCCAGCTACTTTGGAGGCTGTGACAGGAGAATCGCTTGAACCCAGGAGGCGACGGAAAGAGAGGAAGCAAGAGAAAGGAAATGGAGGTGCCAAGCTCTTTTAAACAACTGCCCTTCTGGGAATTCTCACAAAGTCTAACGGAGTGAAAACACCCTCAGCTCCTCCCAGGGAGGACATTAATCTGTTCATGAGAGATCCACCCCCATAACTCCAGCATCTTCAATTAGGCACCATCTCCAATGTCGGGACCAAATTTCAACATGACAAATATTTAAACTGTAGCAGCAGCCTTCTTACCACTTTCTTAAAGACTTTTTTTTTTTTCTGTTTTAATCTTCACATCAATTAAAAGGCTCTGAAAGCTATCTGATGGAGATAAAAATGCTCACTGCTAAAGGTGGGTTAGATTTAGTGTCTGGATCTACGTTTAAGTTTTGTTAAATATAATTTGCAAATTTCTAGGTTGATCCTATTCAGCAATAAGATTGTGGTGGTCAGAGACCTTAGGATTCATATACTGAGACAGGTTATACTCTGATTTCCTCTGAAATGCCTATAAAAATGGCAATAACATTTTAATTAATTCAGCAGCTGAGGACTCCGATGTCTACTCTCTTTTCTATGCTTTTATCCCTCCTACATTAATTTTTAACCTGCTCCCAGGCTCTTCTACCTCTCATACCACCTTCCTCAAACATACAAATACACATATGCACATGCATGCACATTTTCGCAGGAGATGATAAAGCCAGTATTTTCTATTTACCCGTCAAATTTACAAATAAAATTTAACATCGTAAGTTAAGTGTAACATACTTTTTAAGTCAAGATTTTGCTTATTGAAAAGTAGCTACTGCCTTTCTCTGGGTTAGAAGCTCTCTTAAAAATAATGACACATTGAAGATATGCTATAGTCTTTCAACATTAGAAGTACAAATAATGCTGCTGCAATTCAACTGTTTGTGAACAATTTCTGATGAGCATTTCTCAGTTTGATCTAAAAGCAATTACAGCAACTCATTTTATTTCTTACAGAGAGATTGACAAATATCACAGAACACCTTGATAATGAGGGATTCAAAGTGCTTTTTTAACATGGAGACAGAATAATACTATGGAAAAGTAGCATAAGTACTTGACAATGATGACAACAATGTTTTTTTGCCAATTGTGCCTGTTACTTTAATCTAAGCTATAATATTTCCATGGGTAGATATAAGTTTTGTGAGCCTTGAAGCCTATAAAAGTTGTTGGGCTCTCGGTAAGAAGATAAAATTACAAATACTATAAAATTAGGCACATTGGCATTAGAAGGACAAATGTAATGGATAAATCTTAAAGTTCAAATCTTGTTATTTTCAGGGAATATACTTCTAAGCACTCCATCAAGAATGTGGGTAATTAATTTCTGACTATACATAAAACTGTGGTAAGTTTTTCTTAGATTTTCTCCGGTCAAAATCTTTTCAGGAAGTTCATAAACTAAAAACACATTCCATTTTTTAATTGAGATCTCCTGATAAATATAATAATTTAAACCTAATTTTTAAGGTAAAATGGCACTTATTCAATGTGCATTTTTGCCTTACACATATCAGTGTTCTTGCCCTTAATTCTTATTTTATTTAAAAAATAAACACATTTTCTACATGTTTTAATAAACACATTCCCCTACAGGTGACTATTGATTTATTATTCTTAGTTGTGTAAGAACAATAATTATTTTCATTTTTAATTGAAAAATGACTTATATTTTGCTTCTCTATCTTAGAACATAACAAATTCCATTTAGTGTTCAATTTCATGACATATGAACTCCTGACCTGATATAACAATAAGATTCCTACAGTGCTTATTTACCTTTACTATATGAGAGAGTCTGGGGAAAACAAAAAACAAACAACAACAACAAAACCATATTGACTTCTAGTTGGTTTTGACTGCTTTCTTGTCCATCTTTTTTACCTTCAAAAATGTCTTCATTTTTTAACATGTCAATCAATTCCAGGCCAAAGCTTTTTCAAATTGGAACTGTATTGAGTTTCTCTACTTGTCTATAATGAAATACTTCATTCAAAATTGTTCTAAGGAGAGACTTTAGCTATATTTCTTGGCCTTCAGCTTTTTGCTGAACAAATAGTACTTTTTGTTTGTCTCTCAGTTATCCCAACCATTATTCAAAAGATATTTACAAAGGTCTCACAGTTTTAAATATAGGCAGTTCCTCACATGTCACCACGGAATTCTGTTTAGCTCATTATCATGAATACCATTAAATTCCCACTGAAATAACATTGATGATTGCAACAAGCGTAAAAGAAAGCCCAAAAAACACATTTCATGAGATTCTGAAATGAAGGTCTCCATATGATTATATTTATTAAGCAGATGAGTGAAAAACTTAGTCAAAATAAGACCTTAGTATATTTGTCCTCTCTCCTAGCAGTAAAACAATTTTTTGCAACAATTGAGTCTAGTTATTATACTTCTAATAATACATAAGTGACATTGAAAAATTATTTTAAGATGAATATGGTATTTTGTATATCAAAAAACCTTGAACATCAGCATTTAATGAAGTTTAAACATCTTTCTTTGGTAAATGGCAAATTTTACTGGATTGGATGGTTGGCAAATCCTTATAGGCAAAGTCTCTATCATTGAAGAGACTGCTGTATTTTGAGGACATAATGTAAAAATAAAAATAAAACAAATTGTAAAAATCATTTTACTAATGTCTGAAAAATGTTCTCAATCAAGTTCTGTACAATGTTTTAAAATATCACATTTTGGCTGGACGCAGTGGCTCATGCTTTAATTCCAGTACTTTGGGAGGCTGAGGCTGTCAGATCACCTGAGGGTGGGAGTTCGAGACCAGCATGGTCAACATGGTGAAACTCCGCTTCTACTAAAAATATAAAAATTAGCTAGGCATGGTGGTGCATAGCTGTAATCCCAGCTACTCAGGAGGCTGAAGCAGGAGAATCGCTTGAACCTGGGAGTCGGAGGTTGCAGCGAGCCGAGATCGTGTCACTGCACTTTATTTAGCCTGGGTAACAGAGCGAGGCTCTGTGTCAAAAAAAAAAAAAAAAAATCAAATTTTGTAAAAGAAAGTAATTATTCAAATATATTATTGTGATAAAATTTCTACATATCTGAGCTAAAAGATGTAAGTCATATATTAATATAGATTTTGGATGAATGCATATAGCCTACTGATTTTAAAGCAAATGTTTACGTTATTGTGTTTTTTTTTCTATTTAGAAAAAACTCAGTTTTTAAGTAGAATGTTTTTCCCTCAGTTGTTAAAAATAATCTATTACATAAAATGCCAGGAAAAAAGGCAGTATAGTAATATCAGAGTAAATTGAGAGATTTGATATTGTAAAAATAACCTGTAATTTTTACAAGTAGATTTATTATATTTTTTACTGATACACATTAGATGTACATATTTCAGAATCCATGTGATAATTTGATACATTCATATAATCAAATCATGGTAACTGGGACATCTTTCACCTAAAATATTTATCTTTTCTTTACACTAGAAACATTGTGCTTACTCTTTTCTCTCTGTATTGAAATATACAATCAATTAATACGAACTGAGTCACCCTATTATTCTATTAAATATCAGACCTTATTTCTTCTAAGTGTATATTTGTACCCATTAACAAACCTCTCATTATCTTCTTCTTCTTTCTACCTTCCCCAGCCTCCTATAACCAGAAATTTACTCTATATCTGTATGAGATCCATTTTCTTAGGTCCTACATAAAAGTGAGAATCAGTATTTGTCTTTCTGTGTTTTGGCTTGTTCTACTTAACTCAATGACCTATTCCTCCCATGTTGCTGCAAATTTAATTTTTTTATGGTTGAATAATATTTCATTGTTTGTATATAGTACATTTTCTTTGTCCATTTATGCAGTGATGGACACTTAGGCTGATCCCATATTTTGACTATTGTGAAAAAAGTGCTGCAATAAACAAAGAAGTGCAAATATCTCTTTGATGTATTGTTTTCCTTTCTTTTGGATACGTACCCAGTAGTGGAATTGCTAGATCATAGGGTAGATTTATTTTTAGTTTTTTGAGGAACACGCCATATTAGAGGCCACACTAATTTACATTCTCATCAACAATGCACAAAGGTTGCTTGTTCTCCATGTTCTCACCAGCATCTGTTATTTCCTTTTTTCCTTTTTGATAAAAGACATTCTAACTGCAGTGAGATTATACCTCACTGAGGTTTTGATAATCATTTAGCAGATGATTAATAATGTTGGGCGTTTTCTTCATATACCCTTTGGCCATTTGTACATCTTCTTTTATTAAATGTCCATTCACATATTTTCCATTTTAAAAAATTAGATTGTTTTCTTACTACTGAGTTGTTTGAGCTCCATATGGAGGAAGCGTTTTCTCTTCATGTAATCACATCTATTTTCACTTTGGTTTTCTGTGTTTTGAGGTCTGACACAAAGAAAACTTGCCCAGACCAATGTCCTGGAATGTTTCCTCAATGTTTTCTACTAGCAATTTTATAGTATCAGGTGTTAAGTTTCAGTCTTTAATCCATCTTTATTTGATTTCTGTATATGATGAAAGATAGGGGTCTAGTTCCCTTCTTCTGCCTATGGCTATCCGACTTTTCCCAAAACATTTATTAAAGAGACTGTCCTTTTCCCATTTGATGTTTCTTGCATTTTATCTAAAATTAGTTGACTGTAAATGGATGCATTTATTTCTGTGTCCTCTATTCTGTTCTACTGATCTATGTATCTGTTTTTATCCCAGTACCATGCTTATTTGGTTACTATGGCATTGTAATATATTCAGCAGTCTGGAAGTGTGATGCCTCCAGTGTTGTTCCTTTTGCTCAGGATTGCTTTGGCTCTTTGGGGTCTTTTGTGGTTCCATACAGATTTTAAGATTTTTCTTATTTCTGTGAATAGTGCAATAGAAATACCATCTTATTCATATTTTGATAGAAATTGCATTGAATTTGTAAATTTTGGGGGGTAATATTGCCATTTTAATATAGTAATTCTAATCTATAAGCATGAAATATCCTTCCATTTTTTCCATCCTATTCAATTTCTTTCATTAGTGTTTTATGGTTTCCCTTGTATAGATCTTTCACATATTTGGGTGAATTGATTCCTAGGTTTTTAGATTATTTGTATGTTTGCAGTTGGTGTAGATAAATGATACTGATTTTTGTAAGTTGATTTTGTATCCTAAAATCTTACTGAATTTATCAATTCTAAAAGTCTTTTGGTGGAATCTTTTCCTAAATATAAGATTCTGTCATCTGCTCTAATGCTAATGTGACCTCTTCCTAATTTGGATGTCCTTCATTCCTTTCTCTTGTCTGATTGTTCTGGCCGCAACTTCCATTATTATGTTGAATAAAAGTGGTGAAAGTGAGCATTCTTGTGTGATTCCAGATCTTAGAGGAAAGGCTTTCTATTTTTCTACATTCAGCAAGATATTGGCTGTGGGTTTGTAATAGATGGCCTTTAATATTTTGAAGCATAGTTATTCTATATTCAGTTTCTTAAGGGATTTTATGATAAAGGAGTGTTGAATTTTATCAAATATTTTTCAACATCTATTGAAATGATCATATGGTTTTTGTTTTTTGGTTCTGTTAATGTGATATATGACGTTTACTGATTTGCATACTTTGAACCATCCTCACATCCCTAGGAAGGATACCATTTGATCATAGTGAATGCTTTTATTACTATGCCGTTGAATTAAATTTGCTAGAATTTTGTTGAAGATAGATATTTGCTTTCATGTTTGTCAGTGATACTTGCCTGTGGTTAAATTTTTTTTTGCAGTTTCTTTGTCTGGGTTTGGTGTCTAGCTAATGCAAGCCTTTTAGAATGAGTTTAGTCATCCTTTGTTTTCATCTTTTTGAAAAGTTTGAGAAAAATTGGTTTTAGTTCTTCATTAAATGTTTGGTGAAATTCATCAGTGAAGCCATCAGGTCCTGGATTTTTTTGATGAGATATTTTGTTATGGCTTCAATCCCCTTATTTATGGTTCAATCTTCGTAGGCTGTATGTGTCCAGGAATTTATCTATGTCTTCTACATTTTCCAATTTGATGTTGTATATTTGTTTGTAATACTCTCTAATGATTATTTGTATTTTTGTGGTCTTAGTCATTATGTCCCCTTTTTTGTGACTGTTTTTATTTGGGTCTTCTCTCCTTTTTTTTATTAGGTTAGCTAAGGTTTGTCTATTTTGTTTATCTTAAAAAAACTTTTCATTTCGTTGGTCTTCTGTGTTCCTTTCTGGTCTCAAATTACTTTTTCTGATCTTTTAATTATTAATTATTTTATTCTACAAATTTTGAATTTCGTTTGTTCATGCTTTTTGAATTCCTTGAGGTACATCGTTAGGTAATTTATTTAAAGTCTTTCAACTTTTTTGATGTATGCATTTACTGATATAATCTTATCTCTTAATATCGCTTTTGCTGCATCAATAGATATTATGTTTTATTTCCTTTTCATTTGTTTCAATTTTTTCAAATTTCCTTCTTAATTTCTTTATTGATCTATTGGTTATTTCAGAGAATGTTGTTTGATCTTCATGTGTTTGTATATTTTTTGACATTCCTCTTGTAATTGCTTTCTAGTTTTATTCTATTATGGTCAGAAATCATACTTGATATAATTTCTACTTCTTTGAATTCATTGAGATTTGTTTTGTGGCCAAAAATATGGTATATTCTAGAGAATGTTATGTGCTGATGAAAAGAATGTGTCCTCAGTAGCAGTCTGGTAAATGTTCTGTAAATGTCAGGCCTATTTGGTTTTGTGTGTCATTTATCTATGATGATCCTTTGTTGATTTTCTGTCTACATGGTCTGTCAATTACCGAGCATGGGTTGCTGAAGTTTTTTGGTTCTAGTATTGTGGTATAGCAGTCTATTTCTCCCTTATATCTATTAATGTTTACTTTATATACTTGTTCCAGTGTTAGGTGCACAAATATTTATGATTAATATATCCTAATCCTATAGTGACCCCTTTGTAATTATACAGTAATCTTCTTTGTCTCTTTTTAGTCTTTAATTATAGTCTATTTTAACTACTCCTATTTTTTTGGTCTCCGTTTGCATGGAGTATGTATTTTCATCCCTTCGCCTTGAAAATATGTGTATCTTTATAGGTGAGGTGGATTTCTTACAGCCAGCATATAGTTGGTTCTTGCTTTCTTATTAATGCAGCTACTCTCTTTTAATTAGAGAATTAAGTCCACTTACATTCAGTGTTCTTACTGATAACTAAGAACTTACTGATAACTAAGAACTGCCAATTTGCTGTTTGTTTTATGCTTGCATTGTAACTCTTCTCTACTTTTCTTTTTATCTTACTGCCATCCTTTGTGATTCAATGATTTTCTCTATTAGTATGTTTTTGTTTTTTTAATTTTTTTGCTTTTCATTTTCAGTGTATGTATTATTGACTTTTGCACTGTGGTTACCACAAGACTTTAAGAAATATCTTAATTGTTCTAACCACTGATTTTAATAAGATGACAACTTTAGATCACAAAAAAAAAAACTTAAAAAAGAAAGAACTTAAAACAATTCTCTAGATTTTAACTCTGACTCCCCATCCTTTTGGTCATCTCAATTTACATATTTTCATATTGCCTGTCTCTTAACAAGTTGATATACCTATTATTGTTTTGATATATTTGTATTTTAGTTTTAATACTAAAAACTATTTTTAGTATGAATTGCACGTTACACTAATAGTGTTGCAGTATTTTGGGTTGTCTCTTTGCACATTATTTTACCAGTGGGTTTTATATCCTCAAGCGTTTTCTTTTTGTACATCAGTGTTTTGCTTTCTTTTACTCGTTTTTGTTTGTTTGTTTGTTTGTTCAGAGTGAAGAACTCCCTTTAGCATTTCCTGTTAGATGGGTCTGGTGATGATGGATTATTTCAGCTTTCATTCATATGGGAAAGACATTGTCTTTCCTTTGTTTTTGAAAAAACAGCTTTGCTGGATAAAGTATTCTTCGATGACAGTTTTATTTCTTCCAATGACTGGGAAATATCGCTCACTTTCTTATAGCCTGTAGGTTTCTGTTAAGAAGTCTGTTGTTGTCATATTAATTGGAGTTCCTTTCTATGCTATATTTTTTAACTTGTTGCTTTTTAAAAATTATTTCAATTTATTGGTCATATATCTCAGATAGATTTTTGAATTGCCTTTCTGTATAATTTTGGAGAGTGCTGATTTTTATTAGAACTGCTATTTTGAATTATTGGTTAGATAACTCATGTATTGGCATCTTTTCAGGGCCATTCAGTAGTTCCAAAGTATGGCTGTGTCCCCACCCAAATCTCATCTTGAATTGTAGTTGCCATAATTTCCATGTGCTGTGGGAGGGACCTGGTGGGAGGTAATTGAATCATGGTGGTTGTTACCCCCCATGCTGCTGTTATCATGATAGTGAGTGAGTTCTCATGAAATCTCATGGTTTTATAAGGCAATTTTCCCTCTTTGCTCAGCGCATTTCCTTCCTGCTGACATGTGAAGGAGAAAATGTTTGCTTCCCCTTCCACTATGATTGAAAGTTTCCTGAGACCTCCTCAGTCATGTGGAACTGTGAGTCAATTAAACCTTTTTCCTTTATAAATTACCGAGTGTTGGGCAGTTCTATATAGCAACATGAGAACAGACAAATACAGTCTCTAACCTCATACAGACCAATAACGAAAAACTCACAGTGTTCATTATAATTAATCAGAAAAAAAAGAAAGCTTTTTCTGTAGGTACAAAGCAAGGATACCCACCCTCATCACTACTATTTAACATGGTACTACACTTATTAACAACCTATTTTGTTGAGCACTTTTATTAAGAAACAATGCTGAAGCTTGTCAAATATGTTTTCTATAGCTATTGAGTTAATCATGTGGTATTTATCTTTCTTTATGATACTATGGTGTATCTCATTAATTGCTTTGCATATGTTAAACCAAACTTCTATCCCAGGGATAAATTGTAGTTGTTCATGGCATACAATCTTTCTAATGTGTCGCTGAATTTGGTTTGCTAGTATTTAGGATTCTTGCCTATAGATTTATTACAGATATTTACCTGTAGTTTTTTCTTTTTGTGATATTTTTGTTTTGGTGTTAGGATGATGCCAGCCTTGTAAGTGAGTTTGAAGTTATTATTCCTACTTCTACATTTTGGAAGAGTTTGAGAAGGATTGATATTATTGCATATTTGAATATTTTAAAGAATTCAACCATAAAGTTTTCTGGTCCTGGGCTTTTCTTTATTGGGAGGTGTTTGACTGTTACTTTTATCTCTTCATTTGTTAATAATCTGTTCAGCCTTTCTCTTTCTTCTTAATTCAGTCTCATAGATTAAAGTTTCTATGTATGTATCAGTTTTCTCTAGATTATCTAATTTTTGGAATATAATTATTAATAAGATTTCCTTAAAGTTCATTTTATTCCTGTCTGTAAGTTGACATGACCCTATGTATAAAAAACCCTAAAGATACCACTAAAGAACTGTTAGAATTAATAAACAAATTTAGTAAAGTTTCAGGATATAACATCAACATACAAAAAATAAGTTTGATTTTTTATACCAACTAATGGTATGCTCAAAAAAGAAGTCAAGAAAACAATTCTATTCACAATAGCATCAAGAAGAAATAAATACTTAGGAATATATTTAACCAAATAAGTTAAAGATCCTTATACTGAAAACTATGAAACACTCATGAAGGCAATTGAAAAAGACATAGTTAATGAAAAAAATCTAGTTTTTGTGTATTGGAAGAATTAATATATTAAAATCTCCATACTACCTAAAGTGATATACTGATTCAATGCAATATTTGTCAAAATTGTGCTGACATTTTTTACATGAATAGGAAAACAATTCTTAAATTTGTATAGAACTACAAAAGACCCCAAGAGGTCAAAATAATGTTAATAAAGAAAGTTAAAGTTGAAGCCATCACACTCCCTAATTCCAAGTTATATTAAAAGCAATGGTAATCAAAACAATATGGTACTGACATAAAAACATATATCTGTACTGACATACAGAGCAATATAACAGAAAAGACAGCCCAGCAATAAACACAAGCATATATGCTTAACCAAATTTTGGTCACACCCCAATAAGACACAATAGATAAATGGTAGTCTCTTCAATAAATGGTGTTAAACAAACTGGATATTCCCATGCCAAATAAATAAATAAATAAACAAACAGAAAAATGAAACAAAGAAACTGGACCCTTGTATTACACTATACACAAAAATATGCTAAAACTGAATATTGAAGAGTTGAACACTAGATCTGAAACTCCTAGAAAAAGCATAGGAGTAACCTTCCTTAATATTGGCCTTAGCAAGAATTTTTGGGTTATCTCATCAAAAGCACAGACAACAAAAGCGAAAGTAAACAAGTGGGACTACATTAAGCCAAAAAGCTTCTGCACAGCAAAGGAAGCAATAAACAAAATGAAAAGGCAGCCAATTGATTGGAGGAAAGCATTTGTGAGCCATATATCATGTAAGGGGTTAATATTCAAGATATCTAATGAACTCAGATAATTCAAGATCAAAAAACAAAATAATTTAATCAAATTGATCCAAGGACCTGAATAGGCATTTCTCTAAAAAAGAAGTAAAAATGGCCCACAGTATAGGAAAAGCTGGTCAGTATTAGGAATCATCAGGGAAATACAAATCAAAACCGCAATGAAATATTACCTTGCACCAGTTAGAATGGCTATTACCAAAAACACGAGAAATAACAGTATTGGCAAGGGTGTGCAGAAAAGAGAACCCTTGTACTCTGTTGGTGGGAATGTAGATTGGTGTAGCTATTGTGGAAAACAATATAGAGATGCCAAAGAAATTAAAAATGGAACTGATGTATGGCCCAGTAATCATTTTGCTACATATATACACACAGGAAATGAAATCAACACCGCATAAAGATGTACGCACTCCCATGTTAATCACAGCATTGTTAACAATAGTCAAGATACGGAAACAACTGAAGTGTCCACAAAGACAGTGCGCAAATAGTGTCCAGTGAATTTGTGGACACTTCAGCTGAGTGGATAAAGAAAATGGATACAGAAAAATATGTGTGTGTGTGGGGGGTGTGTGTGTGTGTGTACACATAATGGATTATTATTTATTCATTCTTTAAAAAGGAAATACTGCTATTTTGACAACATCGATGAAGGACCTAGAGGACATTATGCTAAGTGAAATAAATCAAGCACAGAAATAAAAATACTGCATGATGAGGAACAGCTGCAGTCTCCAACTCCC
>NW_012116855.1:3119825-3196595 GCF_000951035.1 Colobus angolensis palliatus | reverse complement strand
AAAAAAAAAAAAAAAATACTGCATGATCTCACTTGTGTGTGGAATCAAAACACATACACACACACACTCAATGTCTCCCCTAAATTCTCAAATATATAGAAACAGAGTAGAAAAGTGACTTGGAGGATGGGAAGATGAAGGTCAAAGGGTACAGTGTTAGGGAGGATAAATAAGCCTGGAGATCTAATGTACAGCATAAGAACTATAGTTAATAATATTGTGTTATATACTGCTGGAAGTTTGCTGAGAGAGTAGATTTTAGATACTGTTAGCACACACACATGCACACAAAGGGTATAGATGGATATGTTAATTTACCTGACTGTAGCAATGGATATCCACATGATGGATATGTTAATTTGCCTAACTATAGCCATCATCTCACTGTGTATATGTATAGCAATACATCATATTATAAATCTAAATGTATATAATAAAAATACATTTGATAAATTTCTTTTTATTTGTGCTTATTTTAATTGCACCCTTTTGATGATATTTCTTTCATTTTTTAAAATAAGTATAATTTCTTAAAGCAAAAAAGTACAGGATATTAAAGATAGTGCAAATGGGTCATATTCTTATACCAGACTAGGAACTAAAAAGCACTCCAGTTTTATGTCAGACTCCATGACCTCATTCGCTGAAGGTACAGTCCCGATGATTAGTTTTTGCATGGAATACACTTAGACTTAATTTTAGATTTGGGGTCTTAATAGAGTTAGAGTTGTTCATCTGAAGCTTAAAAATGACAAAATTGTTTCATGAACTAGTAAAAACCCATGTCAAGATCTGTCCAAATCAGATTTATAATCATATGTTCTCTATGTATTTTGAAAATATTAATTACTTAAAGCACTGTTCTAATATTCAATCTCTAATTTCAACCTTTAAATCTTATGTCAACACAAAATTGGCCTTTAGCATTAGTAAAAAAGCCATAATCAAATTGAACCATGCATCTTGAAAATAAACTGCTGAATTATCAGGGGTCTTTGATATCTCTGGAGACTGAGTTTTTGTACTAAATTTTAAAATGTGAACATAGAACATGAGTTTTGATCAATTTAAATTATTACTGATTTATTCTTGGTCCCCGTTTTGTGTGTGCAAAGCACTAACAGAAGTGTGGTTCGATAGAGAAATGCCTTTTGCAACTGATACAAAGCAGCTGAGACAAATTTGTAAAGTACTTCCTGCCTCCAGTCCAGAGAAGCTAAGCCATTACTAGTTCTATTCTATCATACAGTATAGTGATTGCAATAAAGCTAAAAGTCTCGCCCATGATTAGATAATGTGTTGGGGAAGCTTTATTATCCATTGACTCCACGTGGAATGGCATAGAATACAGAGCAAAGCTCCTGGCAGTCTGTGGAATGTTTCTGAAAACAATCTGCTAGTTCAGAGAAAAACATATGCCTCTGGGCTGAAATATGTACACCTTTTTGTTCTCTCTACATCCACCAAGTCACAAATTTAGATCAAATTCTAATTCTAGAAACTTTTAAGGGACGTTTAGTATTTTTTGTTTCCTTGTTTTTAAAATCCTATAGAAAATGTCAAATTAATAATTATATTTTATTTTGTCTTTTTCTAAGAAAAATTATATATTTTTATTCATAAATACTATATAAACAAAATACCCAAATACATGGAGTAAAATATAGCTTTGTCCCAGTGGGGTAAACAGTTTATCAGCTTTGCTTTGGGGAATCATTTTAAAAATCATTCATTATCATTGGGAATGAGATGTGAACAGGAATGCCAAATGTTGAGGGTATTTGGGAATCTGAATATTGGGTGCCTAGATAATAGCAGTGACCAGAGTCCTACTGTTTTGCTAGAAAGGCAGAAGAGTAAGTGTTGCCCAAGGAGAAAGGATTGCTTCAAGATAAATTATTAATAGGAAAATGGTGGTCTTCCTTCTTTTTTATTTTTCATTTTGCTGTTTTTTGTTTTGTTTTCCATAAAGTACCCAAATCTCACCTAATCTCTTTTAACAGAAACAGAAATATTATACATTAATTTATACTATTAAGCTAGTGAAATAATATATTATTTCTCATAAGAATAATTACCTCAGGCCGGGCGCGGTGCCTCAAGCCTGTAATCCCAGCACTTTGGGAGGCCGAGACGGGCGGATCACGAGGTCAGGAGATCGAGACCATCCTGGCTAACACAGTGAAACCCCGTCTCTACTAAAAAAAAAATACAAAAAACTAGCCGGGCGAGGTGGCAGGCGCCTGTAGTCCCAGCTACTCGGGAGGCTGAGGCAGGAGAATGGCGTGAACCCGGCAGGCGGAGCTTGCAGTGAGCTGAGATCCGGCCACAGTACTCCAGCCCGGGCGACAGAGCGAGACTCCGCCTCAAAAAAAAAAAAAAAAAAAAAGAATAATTACCTCCATGTAATTTTAGAAAAAAAGAAGACAGGACTTAACAGAATGACAACATAAATTATTATGGAATTTCAGAATTTAGCAACAGGGGATAGATTTGGATGAAAAACTTTTAGGCTTATGTCAAGTCTCCCTGTGCAGACCCCTGTGTATGTCACCTCACTTTAAGAAAATCTCATAACACAGACAAGAAATGTGGCATGAGCTTTCTGATCAATTCGCCAGTAGCATTTGAAAACATGTATTGGAGTACACAGAAGCACTTTGGCACTTTGTGATTTTTGATTATTTATAGTAACTACACCATCATCAAGACTAAAGGTAATTTACTTCCAATATTTAATTCCATTTTAGTATATGCCTGAAGAACTCTATCAACTTGTAAACCATCCTTCCTCCCTAGTTATACTGGTCAATATTCTCATCTAGAAATTTAATTATAATGAAGTAGACTAAGCACTGGTGTCACTTAAAGTTAACTGGAGCCTGACTTTTTTCTCTAACATAAGCTATTTCATACATAATTGTGAAAACGCAAGAGATACCTGCAATGCCTTCTGTCTCCTTATTCATATTTGGTATCTTCTTTTCACCCTAAACTACATGTAACCCATTCTGCCACCTGAAAAGGACTGTTGGATAATAAAGGATTTGATAAACTAATTCAAGCTGAGATATTAAGATCTCAAGATGGATAATCATAACTTTTGAGTACTGATTAATAACCAAAAGGAGGGTATCTTACATATCATTGCTTTCTTTTTCCTGAAAGTACACTTATGCCAGACAAATATGTTCACATCACTTACCTCCATGTTTTCCAATTCCATTATGCATTATATCAATTAGAGGACCGTATAAACTACAGATAATGAGACTCCTCAGATGATTCGGTACATCTGAGAGGCCTGGGAGCCTGTGTTCGGAAACATAAACAGGTTTGAAAACATCTGATCGTCACTTCTCTGAATAGTAGTTTATTCTGTATGAATTTAAGACTGATGTGAGTGATTGGGTTTATACCTTATAATATATTTACTATGAATTTGCTTTATTGAATATTTTGATAAATTTGGGAGATACTGAACATTGAATTAATATTGAGTAAGATGAGTCAAGGAAGGGTTAGCTCATGATCTATGATTATGATTTCACCTTTTACCAAAGTCAAAGTATTCCCTCTTTTAAAAAGTCATTATCACTCTACTATGGCAAAAAGGTAGTTCCCTCTAAATAGCTTAATACATACTTAAAAAAAAAACGTTTTAAACATGAAAACATCAGATTCCCAGATGTGGTTTCAATGAGAAAACATACTGGCAAAAATGCCTACAAATGTAATAACGATTAAAATAATGTTGTGATTGTATTCATTGGAGGAGCATTTGCATACATTTTCACATGGGGCTGTATACTTGAGAAATAGTCAATCAATTTAGAGAAAATGCTTGGGGCACAGATATGTTCGCTAGAGACTAATAGGTATTGAAATTCTGTCTCTTCCCCGACTTGCCACCCTAATTCAAGAGGTATTACAGAAATTTTGATTAATTAGACCACAGCAAGTTTACCTGATATGTTTATTCCCATCAATATGCCTAGAAAAAGAGAAAAGTCACACTCTAAGTAGCAGATGGCATCCTGGGTGGCAGGCAACTGCAATAGTTCAGGAAGTGTTTTATTTAACATTCAGTGTACCTCTCCTACAAGATCCATGCAATTTTTTGTTTGTTTTAATTTTGCTTCACAGTTGAGTATCACTGTATTATTCTTTGAGGGTTCAGTTTATTCTCCCTGCTCATCTGTATCATGCTCAACTATTTTCTGTAACTAGAGAAATCTCAAAACAGGTGTTTAAAAATGCTGCTATTTTCCATTTGGCCCGTAAAGAGAGAACAACACAAACAGCCATTTCCCTTAGCTTTGGCTCTGCACCAGTGAGAAAGTGCCATAACAGAAGCAATCACTCAGCGAGAAAGTAACATGCATTTCCTCTTTTGGGAAAGCTATGGGGCACTTGAAAGATGATTGGTTTGTGGGACTGGCACTATGAAATTGGAATGCCCAGATTCCAGCTGTGATGAGAATAGAAAATCAGGAACAGGTGGATATACATATATGGGTGTATATGTAATATTAAAATATGTATGTCTGAATGACACTATTTTCAGTGTTTCATTATATCTTTTATCTTTTTTACATCAGTCAACAAAAGAGAGCACTTTATCCCATGAGCCCAATCTCTGTATGATCTTCAAATATTCTGTTCTATCAATCTCATCCTTACCAGCCCCTGTAACTCTTTACCTTTCCTTCTATTTATGGTTTTCAAACTCAAACTGTTCTCTGATCAGCCTCATAACTTTTTCATTCTAACAGAAACTTTGCTCCCTCTTGAAGGCACTCGTGTTCCCCACAGCTTTTACAAATTCGATCAGGTTTTATTTTGTTTCTCCCATAATACTCATAAAACTAAGCCTAAAAGTAAGGTAGGTGATCTCCTTGCAATTTTTTTTTTTTTTTTGGTGTTTAGTCTTCAACAATTGACTAAAACTGTTATTGCAAGTGCCATTTAAAAAAATCTAATTAGTTTTCTTCATCTCTCTGAGTCTTCATCTTTATTGATCTTTACGTGGCATTTGATCTCGTTGATGATTGTCTCCCTTTGATGCACTTTCTTCCCATTGCATTCGAATGTCACTCTCATGATTTTCCTACTTGATCTCTAGTTAATCTCTGTCATTTTTTTGGGGACCTCTTCTCTTCTTTATGGCATCAGTTGACATGCCATGGGACATTAGAGTTACAGTTGTCCTTAAAGCAGTTCTTGGCCTCAGTCTTAAATTTGACATTTAGGTCATCAGAAAATCCTTTTGAGTCTTCTTCCAATATCTCCAGAACATGACTTTAAGTGTTACTTCCTAATACCAACCCCTCCTGCCTGCATTAGTGGAATAGGCACAGAACTGGGCTATTTGCTTCCACTTTTACCCCTTAAATTAGATAGAGATTAAAGAGAGAAACAGGGAATTATGTGTTTACAAAACTCTTGAAGAAGAATAGTCTATGTGATTGCCTTAATTTTTAATTTTACTGTCACAAAAAGGAAGAACTGCTGCTGTCTTGAGTCAAAAAACTGTAGAAAATAACGGATAACTTTAAAACATCTTTGCAATTCTAAGGTGAATGAAATAGCGGGGAAACTCAGAATGTTAAATTTTACATCTGAGGAGCCCATGTATCTATCTTCTCACAATGATCAACAGAGGAAGAAGAAAAAACATTGCTCTGTCTCTCCTGTGCTTTCTGACCATAAATCGTAAGGTCACTTTACTTACACAGTAAATTTGTAGTTATTAGACCCAGTTTCCTTTACTGATTTTTATTCATGGTAGACAGTATTACTTTCAAAATATTAGAAGTTGATATCTAAGCACAGAATATCTTATATTTACAAAGAGTTAGATAATCATATAACATGACATCAACAGAAGTATAATTTCACTGTAATAGTGCACTCACAAAGGAAGTTATATTTTATCAAATCAGTAGTGGCAGACATTTACTGTTTTGATACTGTAAAGATAACATGGATTGCTACAGCTATTTAAGTTAGAGCAAGCATATGTAATAATTTCTAATTAAGCAGTGTACATTTGTATACCAACTATAAATACTTGAGTTGTCTGAAATACATTTTTTCTTCTCCACTTAACTGAACATTGTAAAAAGACAAAAATAAGTGGGAATCGTAACAAATTAAACACTATGAATTTGTAAACAAGAAGTTGATAATATGTCTTTAATCATTCAAGTTCTAACTCCTTAAAAATTGAAACTCATATTTAGTATGATCTTGATTACACAATTGTCTATGCTCAAAAATATTGAAATACATGAACATATACATACTATGATTCCTTGCACAATAAAAACAGAATAGCATTAGCACATTATTATAAAGATTGATTTTTTAAATTGTAAAATAAATTATGGTTGTATCTCTGATAAATCCGTAAAAATATAATTCGCTCTTTAAAATCCATACTGTTTTCAATTATGTATGCAACATATGTCATTTAATTATTTTTTTATTGCAGAACATTCAGATTTTTGCACCTCTGAAAAATATTGTTATAAACTTATAGAAATAGATCTATAGATCTGAGATGACAAGTAAACATTGATGTAGATATTTGCTTAGCTCCTTATCTATAACAGCTTCCATTTATCTGAACTTGTGAAAAATTTTATATTTCTGTTTCCATTACAATTTGAGTACAATTAATAGTTGTAATTTTCTGTCATAATGTAATTGACTTGTTTAATGTGAAACTATTAGCAACATGTATTCACAGACTTTATATTTAATAAGTATAATATATTAATAAAATATTTTTACATCAAAAAAACTAAGCAAAGAATGTTGACCTATTAACTCATCCTTTAAAATATTGGATTTTTAAATGAAGTGAGATGTCTAGTTCTTATTATAGACATTGGTGTATGTAACAAAAATGTGAAGTGGATACTCAGCTTGTCCGGTATCTAAATAAAATGGTTTCAAAGAAGCACAAATCAGCAACTAAGTTGAGTTAAAACTCGTTTTAATCATTAAACCATGCCTTGAGGACATGGAAATCAAAATGATAACAATCTTAATGAAAAAAATATACTTAATACTTTTCTCAAAGTCTTACCCACTGTCGATTTTCTCTACATGTTAATGATTCCCCCTCAAATGTTAGCAGTCATATAAAACTCATTTTCTCCAGTTCATTTGGCATTTCTTCTTAATTCCACAATTTCCCTAGAGCCCTCTTAAGTAATTTCAACACTATTCTGAAAAAAAATTCCCCCTCTGCCTCTTCTTATTATTCTCATTATTCAGTTTCATAAAATGCCAAAGAGTATGTTGGAGAGAAAGGTAGATGTTAAGAATATTGATACATTATTAATTTTTGTCCCAGTCATATTGATCATTAGAAGTTATACCTTTTGTAGTTGATTTCATTCTGCAGATCTTCCCATGGTGGTCAACTTATTAGAAATGTGATAACTTAGGAATGATTTGGTTATTCTTCACTATTCAAACAATATATATGTTTACACTGCTCACCTGCATGTAAGCATTAATCTTATATTCAATATATATATATGGGAAACAACTAACACAACCATTAATTATACTTTTATTTTCTATTTCTATTGTAAAATATAAAACATCTTTTAAGTAAATCCTATCTATTTAGAAATACATATACAAAAATGTTGTCCTAGAGAGAAGGCCTGCTGTTAAGGTAAAATAGTTTCACTCATACATAGATGGACAAAAATCACTAGTCCATCTGGAGATTTTTGTTCCAATAAACAGATTAATTATTGTATAAATGCTCATAAGTTTGAACATAATTACTATAAAGATAAACTTCTAAAGCCATGATGTAATCTTTCTATTATTAGATATAAATAACACTATTATTAATAATACTATCATTTGATATTCCATTTATGATAGTTTGTATTACTTATATACCACTAATGCTCTGTAATTTAAAAAAATTTAAAAAATAGAAGTTGGGTCAATTATAATCTCAATATAAGATTTTAAAATGTATCAAACTTTTAAACAATTGAGTTTAACAGAATCAATATTGTTCTCTAGAATGTATACTTAAAATAACTACCTAATATAAAAAGATTTTATTCATTTCATTATCTAAGGAATTTAATTGGTAAATTAATTGTGGGGAAAAGAAAGAAAGATGGGACTGTTACTGTGTCTATATAGAAAGAAGTAGACATAAGAGACTCCATTTTGTTCCGTATTTGAGATGCTGTTAATCTGTGACCCTACCCCCAACCTTGTCCTTGCAAGAGACATGTGCGGTGGTGACTCAAGGTTTAAAGGATTTTGGGCTGTGCAGGGTGTGCTTTGTTAAACAAGTGCCTGAAGGCAGCTTGCTGGTTAAAAGTCATCACCATTCTCTTAATCTCAAGTCCCCAGGGACACGTACACTGCCAAAGTTCGCAGGGACCTCTGCCTAGGAAAGCTAGGTATTGTCCAAGGTCTCTCCCCATGTGATAGTCTGAAATACGGTCTCGTGGGAAGGGAAAGACCTGATCATCCTCCAGCCTGACACTCGTGAAGGGTCTGTGCTCAGGAGGACTAGTACAAGAGGAAAGAAGGCCTCTTGGCGGTTGTTGGCGGTTGAGATAGAGAAAAGCATCTGTCTCCTGCCCGTCCCTGGGCAATGGAACATCTTGGTGTAAAACCCATTGTAGGTTCTGTTTACTGAGAAAGGAGAAAAACCGCCTTAGGGCAAAAGGTGGGACTTGCTAGCATAATGCTGCTCTTTAGGCACTAAAAAGTTTATGAAGATGTTTGCATATGCATATCAAGGCACAGCACTTTTCCTTAAACTTATTCATGTCACAGAGATCTTTATTCACATGTCTTACTGCTGACCTTCACCCTATGATGATCCTACTATCCTGCCACTTCCCTTTTCCTAAGATGGTAAAGATAATTATCAATAAATACTGAGGGAACTCAGAGACTGGTGCCAGCGTGGGTCCTCTGTATGCTGAGCGCCGGTCCCCTGGGCCCACTTTTTCTTTCTCTATACTTTGTCTCTGTGTCTCATTTCTTTTCTCCAGTCTCTCGTTCCACCTAACGAGAAACGCCCGCAGGTGTGGAGGGGCAGGCCACCCCTTCATTAATTATTCAATTAATTAATATTGATTCTATAACTTGTTTGATAAATGAGACCATCATACCATAGTATCGATACCAGATGAAATAAAAGATAATTCAATAAATCAGGATTGATGAGGGTGATCCTTTGTTAGAAATTCAACAGCTTCTTGCTCTTAGATAATTCACTGTATTCTAAAATAAATTCTAATTCCTATGAGTAAATCGTTGAAAGTGAATACAGTCAATAGACCAAAAGCTTACAAAATGTAATGTACAAATACTTATTGAGCACGTGTCCTTAAGGCTCTCTGTGAGGCACCTCACAGTCTTTTGACAAAGTTCTGAGTGAAGAAATCCTAAACTGACAACTTCTAAAGTTGTTACTATGAAGTCTAGAAATCCCACGCAGTGTTTTAGAAACTACACATACAACACACACAGGTCCATATAGGCACACACAAACAATTTTGTTGTAACGACAAGGTAAAACCTGTAAACACTAAAGATAGTGTTTGTGTCTTTTGAGTGTATATTCTTAATTTTTCTTTTTTCTCTTTTCCTAGGAAATGAATATGGTTCTTCCAGTGTAACCTAATTTATCCTGTGACATTTGTTTGCTTTCCACAAGAGATTCTATGATAAGCCATTCATTCCATAATGTAATTTAGAAAAACATTGGAGGTGATGTATGGTTGCTGTGGCCATTTTGGTCAAGCGGTATTAAGAAGGAGAGTGAAAAAAAAATGTAACCACCAAACTTCCATTGTAGAGTATGGAAGGATAGCTTGTCTTTGGATTTTGTGCCACCTGTCAGCGCTGACTTTATTCATTGTAGCTTGTACTACCCATTAAAGCATCATTAAAATAAATTCTCTGAAAAAGCACACTCATCTTTGCTTCTGATTACAAAGACTGGAGATTGTATATTAACACAGATTTTAAGCATTCGTATCATAATTGGACACAAGCTGCTCTGAACATCTGTTTGTTATCAAGAATAAGAATGACATATCTCTTGTTATAGATTTGTTTAATGACCAAATTTTGAAATTATTCCCACAGTATACGAAGACTTTGAGCTGAGCTAGGAGTTGCAGGAAATTGGTGTGTGAGAAAAACAATGCTGCCTTCAAATTCAGCACATATAGATAGTTTCGGTACCAGAAAGGTCTCATTTATGAAGGAATTTTGATTTAAAGTATGACAGTCTCAGTTTTATACAGTCATTAAAACTAGGTTGGCATCAATACCTAGGTGCATCACCCCTCTACCTATTTGTGTCCTCAGAATCTATTAAAGTTGTCATTAGTAATTACATGTTCCTGTTTTTAATCATTTTTAATCAGATTTTATAAAGCCTGAAGTGTATGTATTTGTTTTCCATTACTTTAACAATTTATCATTGGTTAGTTAAGATGCATACTAATAGCTGTCTTTCTTTAAAACTCCTAGTTGTATATTATACACAGATTTACCCTCATTACCTAGTGATGTTTGGGAATTTGTTATGTATAATCCTTTAAAGTATAAATTCATTCATTTCTTTCACAAATACTTGCTCTGTGTGTGTTTTTGACAGATATGTTCAGAATGAAGGGGACAATACTGAGTAAGATGTGACCCTGATTTTATAAGAGAAGGGAAAGAATTAATCAAGTAATCAGAAGTGATGTATGAATACAAACTGCTACAATGGTTGCAAAGGAAAGGGCCTCTGTCCTATGAGGAAAGATAACAAAGATTAGTGACTTAGACTCGGAGGTCAGGGAAGTCATTCCTGCATGATTAAAACCTAAGCTGAGGTCTGAGGGATCTTGCCAAAGGGGACGGGAAAGGGGCAGAGGTGATGTAAGAATTTTTCAGTGTAGGATAACCTGTGCACAGTTCATGTGGCAGTTCGGAGCTTGGCACATCACAGGAATAAAAAACAGGACTAGTGTGATTGCGCTATGTGGAGCTAAGAGAGACATGGTGTGAGATGAGAATGGATAAGTAAACAATGGCTACCATGATGGTTGCGTAAAGATTTAGGTCTTTATTGCCAGAGCAATAGGCGTTTAAGGATTTTAAATAGTGATTTGACTATACCATATTTAAACTTTGAAAGTATTACCTGGGGGATGGCATGAGAAGTAAGGGTTGGAGGATATACACAGTAAATACCTGAAGGGTAGTTAATGTAAATATTTCATGAGTGCCATAAAATATGATGGCAGATAAGAAAAATGTGCTCTATATTTAACTTTAAGAATAGCTACTGGGCCCGTTTTCTGTCAAATTGCCTCATGTTCCCACTCATCATTTGCATGAGAACCTCAGCTTTTAGAATCACTATATAATTAGGGGAAGAAAGCAAGTGAAAATCTGAAGGAAAATAGCCTGATCCCTGCTTGTTAGAGACAATAGATGTCCTCTCTAGACCACTGTTGCTTCATGCTTTATCCTTTCCATGCAAATTATTTATTACATTAGCCTGGAATCATCATGATTTTGTCCTTGGAACACTTTAAATAGATTAGAAAATTCCTATAATCCTTATTTTATTGATTGTTGAGTTTTTCAGAAACAGACTCACCATCGATGATTACATGTATTTGTTATATGATAATTAATGATCTTTACCAAAGAGATAAAATGTTCCTTAAAAAATTCACTCCCAAGACCCTGCCCCATGTACTTATTTTCTTCTCTGTAATGGTATCTTGCAATGAATTTGGACTGCAAAACACTTACAGAGTGTATACTCTGGTGCTTCGGTTGAATTTTGAGTTTTTAGTGGGCAACTATGCCATACAATGAATTATATTTGGTTAATGGTACAGATAAAATAAAGTTTTAGAGACAAAAGTCTCCAGGGAAACAAACATGATCAGAGTCAATCAATCCTGTGTCTGGTTATATTTGCAAGAAAGTAGTCAAAGCAATACCAGGGGTCTCTGTTAACAGTCACAAATAAAGAACAATAAATCAAAAGACTGAGGGCAGAATTAGGTTACAAGCTTGTCTTTTGCTGATGATCTCTTATATTTTTATAACAACCCCAGGGTGGAATTCACCAACTGTTAACTTTTTCCTATATTTAGAGTCAAGATTTCAGAATCCAAAGGTTAAAGTTCTATGCAAGTCTGGACTGTAAGGATGTTGGAGTAAGCATCTCTCTATCAACCAGTCAATAGACTATAGGCCATAACCAACTTCTAAACTTTTTCAAGATGATGACTGTGGTGGGCTTTTATCTATAGAGCATCTAGGTTTGGGGGAAAAACAAACAAACAAACAAACAAACCCACAAATATCTACTCTTGCATCAACTGCTTAACACATCAAAGGGCTATGATATATGAAATTCTATCCAGAAATAGAAAACTATGCTTTAGTAAATGGGTTTGGTTTTGTGTTAGTTGAGATGAGCCAATCCAAATGAACGTCTGCCTAACCATCTTGTTGTGCCCTATAGAGATAAGGTTGATATGGAGTACTATGTCTGGCAAGTTTTGAAGTCTAAGTTTTCTGAGTTTGAACAGAATCCAGTAACAGTATGGGAAATCAGCATACCCAGAGACCTAGTATTTATTCATAATAGTATTTATTCATAAGACTTCTTTACTGATAATAGCTATTGGGAAAACAATACAAGGAAATATTTCTTGAGTGTCTCATGCGCCAATCTGGGATCACCCAACTGATAGATATTAACACCACAACTCTGGTTGATTTATTTATTTATTTATTTATTTATTTATTGAGACTGAGTTTTGCTCTTGTTGCCCAGGCTGGAGTGCAATGCGCAATCTTGCCTCACCGCAACCTCTGCCTCTGGGGTTTAAGTGAGTGTCCTGCCTCAGCCTCTTGAGTAGCTGGGATGACAGGCGCTTACCACCACACCTGGCTAATTTTGTATTTTTAGTAGAGACGGAGTTTCTCGATGTTAGTCAGGATGGTCTTGAACTCCTGACCTTAGGTGATCTGCCCATCTTGGCCTCCCAAAGTGCTGGGATTACAAGCATGAGCCACTGTGCCCTGCCTAACTCTGGTTGACTTTTATGCCTTCCTCGCCCCAAACTCCTATATCCTCTGTATTAGTGTACTAAGACTACTGTAACAGAATACCATAGACTAGTTTGTTTAAAAAATATAGGTTATTTTCTTACAGTTCTGGAGCTTGGAAGCCCAAGATCATAGTGCTGGTAGGGAAAGCTGCTGGTGAGGCTTCTCTCCTTCACTTGCAGATAGGCGTCTTCCTTGTGCCCTCCCATAGCCTTTCTTCTGAGCACGCACACTTGTGCTATCTCTTCCTCCTTATGTAAGGACAAAAGGCTCCACTGTAATAACCTTCATTTACGCTTAATTACGTTTTAAAAAGCCTATTTCCAAACATAGTCACACTAGGGATTAGGGCTACAATATATAAATTTGGAGGGGGGATACAATTAAATTCACAATATCCCCCAACCCTATCCCAACTTTTACCTCCAAGTTGTAGTTATCCTTGAACATACCCTGTAGAGGCCTCAGAAGGGACATTTTCCCAGTGTTTGAGCGTGATGTCTACATATTAAAACTATGTTGTGAGTTTCATTGTATCTTCACTGTTTCACTCTTTTAAGCAATTCAAGCATCAATCGAGTGTCTGTGCCTTATAAAAAAGTGTAACTGATTCTCAGCTTACATATATTCAACAAAGTGATAAACCTAAGTAATATACTTCAACCCTAGGAGTCTACCTTTAAGACCTCCACTTGTTCCATAGTTTTATGAAGATTCAAAGTTGAAGATTTTATTGTGTGTATTTGTTTCTGTCTTTAAGGGCACTACAGAAGTTGAAGCTGAGGTCTACACCATCCATGGCCACAGGAATATGATGTGCTATTTCTCCCAAGTGAGAACTTAATTATAAGCATATGATATTTTAATATCAATGATAGGTGACCATACTCAGTCACATTCTGCAGAAAACTAGTGTATGAAAAAAGTTTCAGTAACAAAAAGAGCAATGTGTATTTCATAGCCCATATGTGACAACTAAATTATTTGAATTGTTAACAATGCCCAGGTCCATTCATTCATTCACAAAAGTATTTGCAATTATCAGGTATAGTTTTTATGATTTCTGGTGATAATTATTTTTATGACAGGAATTTTCTTATTTCACACACACACAAATTTATTATGGGCTGATAGCTTTAATTTTTCTCTGTAATAGGATTGAACTATCTTGACTCTACCCAGAATCTGGGTTAAGGAATATTCTTAAATTCTGGCCAGGGAAGGAATAGAGACAGAGCTCTGACTGAATTTTTCACTGCATTGTTTTTCAAATATTAATATACTACTCACCATAAAGAAATAAATAAAGAAAAAATTGCCTATTTCTTCTACAATGGAATAAGTCACATTTGAATAGGATCCAAAGAACACCCCAGTTGTCACACAGTAAACTCACATTGTACACTTCAGGCAGAATTTAGTCATATAGCCCTGTGAGTAGCAAGGGCAAGCACATTGCTTTGATAAAGTTGTGCTTTTGGCATTTGTGACAACTACTGGGCTTGGTTGTGGACTCCCTGGAGTTCCACTAAGGAAGGAGACAGATCAAAGATTATAATCCTTGCTCCAGGCAAGCTATGCTGCATAGACTTTATTCTAGGCCCTAATTTTTCTTTCCTTCCTTTGAAGATAAATGCTTCAAGTACTATTATTTGTCACTGTCACACACTTAAATATACCTTGACAAATAATGTTACTTTTTTAGTAATCTTTGACTCCTTCAATTTAAACAGCAATTTTCAAGAATGATCAGTCTAGGTTTTAAAAAAAGCTCTAACCTCAAAATTTTCATACTTATTTCAATCATGGCAAGTCATATTATTGGGGTATGTACCAAAATATTAGTAATTTTAAGGAATCATATTTAAGTAATATTCTCATAGCTTCAAGATTTAACTAGGTTAAACTGATTTTTTAAATGGTAATAAAACAAAGTATTACCTGTATTTATTTTCAAAGTATTTTAAAGCACAAATAGGTTCTAAGTGATCATAACCAAATATTCTCTCACTTTTAATTGAAGAAATTTATAGCAGAGGACAACAAAGAAAATCTGATGTCACACAACTAGTTGACATGAAATCACTTCCATAGCCTACTTCACCAAATCACAAATTGAAAGCTATTTTCAAGTTTCAGAACATTTTTTAAAGAAAATTCAATGGAATTGGGTTTTACAAAAGAAAATAGTTTTGTTTACATTTTTTTCCTGGGAAATTATTTTTCTTTACAAGATGTGAGGATTACAAAAGATCAGTAGACAATTAGAGTTTTATTTACAAATATTTACAGTATACTATCAGAAAAGCATCTATTTTAACTTAAAAGCAGAGATCACAAGAAGGGCAACAGGCAAGGAGATGAGAGGATTAGAAGGAAAAAGTCATTAAATGCAGAGTTGCAAGTGCTTTGCCTGCATTCGATCATTCCATCTGACATAATACTCTAAGGTATTTGCCATCATTAAGTCCTATGTACAGACAAACTAAATCTTAGGGAGTAAAGAAGTTAGTGAAATTGGTCAAGATTATAAAATATTAGGCTGTGGATTTAGTATTTGATCTCAGGACTTCTGATTTTTAAGTTAACTGTCTTAATTCCTGCTGTCTACTATAAATGAGAAAGGTTTTATATATATATAGCTGTCCTTGAGTCCCCTTATGGAGGCAGTAGGAGGAAGACAGTACTTCATGTTCTGACATAATGCTGTAATACATTTACTTAAAATTCATCAATGTTCCCATGGTACACATTATGTTTAAATGATGAAGAGAATGACATGAGTATGCGAGTGTATTAACTGGATATTTTTCTGTCCACGAGCTATCAGGTACAAAGAAACACTTTGTTTCTAAGTACAACTAGGCATATGCCAAAATAATGTTTAAAAAATTGTATCAGTAAGGTTCTTGTCATATTCTAGTTATTTCTTAATAACACTTTTTTTTCAGTAGAGATAAAAGAAAAACAATGAGAAATCAAAAACAGAAACACAAAACAGAAACCACTTATACTACTGAAGAATCCTGAAGAGTACAACTACCAAATATTAAAACATGTTATATGGATCTTTTTCTAGTTAGGATATAAATGAAAATGAAAGTTTTCATTATCGCCATATACACTTTTAAAAATCCACTCTTTTCTTTAAAACCATAAGAGAGATCTGAAAATAAAGAAATATCAAAGCCCTGGAATCCATAAAGTTGAGCTATCCCTAGATAACTAAGGAATGAAAGATGTGTTTAGACGTGATACCAGATGATGTTGGGTACTAGACAGACAGAGGAACAATACTACCATGGAATGATACCTTTTTTTTAGATTGGAAAACACTGGTCAATCTTTTGACACATTGGTTTGTGGGCTGGATTGGAATCTACAGTAACATCCAAAGCAAAGACAATGCTCTCTGCCAACTAATTATCCTAAATGGGGAATTTTACTGAGAAAATAGAGACTAGAGACAGGAGGATGGAAATAAATCATGTGATCGAGAAATCTTGCAGTCTCCTTACATCAGTATCTGACAGTCCTGCACTATTAATATCTAACTATCTCAAAGTTTCATGCAGCATTGGAATCTCAGTGTGCAGTTATTCTATTAATGTGCATTCTCACAATCTCACAGTTGGGGTAATACAGTCCCTGATTTTTCTCAGCCTCAAAATCTCATGCTCTCCTAGTCTTGAGGTATATAAGATTCCCAGTATGGCATCTTTGTGTTCTAAAAGTTTTGAAGTTCATCTTATTTGTATTCTGACTGTTTTGAGATCGGTAAGTTTCATAGTATTTTAGTGAAATGGCTCTCCTGAAGGAAAAGGCCTAAACTTACCTTTAAACTTTGGAAAAGTTAGGTGATATATCCAACCAAAATGGCATTGAAAAGCAAATTTAATTCAATTTCTAATATGATCAACGATATTAATCCAGTGGAGAAACAGGAAAACAGGCACTGTGCTGAAATTCAAGGAGAGACTCTCCTAGTTTTCTGGTGCTTGCACTCTCAAGTTTTGTTTAAAGTGATTAAACTTCTACAGAAGCAACCCGAATAGGGTGAGAATTCCACTTGTAATTAAGTAACCTACATGATTAGACTCTGTTCCTGATATTTTCATTTTGTTGACCTTGTTTTTAAAAGAACTATGAGTGTTTGCGTGCATGTGCCTGTGTGTGTAGTCATAGAAACTCTCTGATATTCTGACCATATCTTGATCTGAGAATGTAAAACTCTAAAATCTTTGTTTCTTAAAATGCTCAGTGCTGTCATATTCTCCATTCTTGGGTTCACTAATTCCACTATAACAGTATTTTGATCATCTATCAACTCTACTAAATATTTGTCTACAATAGTTTCTTCTTCAAAATTTGAAAGTTTTAAAATTTGCATGGATACACATTTGTACATATTTACACAACACATGTGATATTACAGCCATACAATGTGTACTAGTCAGATCAGGAGAGTTAAGATATCCATCACGTCAAACATTTATTTATTTGTGTTGGGAGCGTTCCAACCTCCACAGTCACCTATTGTGATCCTGAACACTAGCTCTTATTCCTTTTATCTAACTGTATGTTTTTACCTATTTCCCAATCCCTCTATTCTTTCTTCCCACCACACTTCCCAGCCTCTGGTAACCATCATTTTACTTTCTACCTCAGTGAGATAAATAAGTTCTTTATTCCATATAACCCTAGGGGACAATTTAAGTAACTATATTGCCCCTATATGCCATAAATTAATAGTATTCTGTTTTTAGGAATAAGGAAATGTTATCTGATGTGATATCCAATGAAACCAGATTTCATTCCTTAAAGGCTGACACTCACTTACCAACCACTGCTATCACTCAAAATACAGTGTACGAAACAGGAGCCACATTAGGTATTTTAATAGCGATTAAATAGAGATAATTAGGTGTTTACAAAATTATTAGAAGGACTAGAGGAGAAGTAGACCTTAATCTTAAACTGCAGGTCTGTCTACTAGAACTGACCCCCCAGAGAAGCTACTCTGACGATCAGAATTTGAATTTAAGAGCAAACTCTATGCCCTTAACTGCTATCTAGAATTTAGAAATCCAAAGGCATTGCTACTACTCTATCTTTTAACATCCAGAAAGCTGGAGAATAGATACCATAGGCACTGGAATATGGTGTAAAGAATCTTCATGTTAATAAATTTTTTGTGTGTGTAAGGAGGAAAAATAAAATAGCCCCCAAAGAGCAAGTAGTTGGCTTCTCTTTCATTTACCTGTAGTTTCAAATTCCACGAAAATGCATTAAATAGATGGGGCCTAATTTACAGATTGAAAAAGAATGGGATGATGACTGATTTAGTTAATTCCTGGTGTTCACCACACTATACAAGAAAAATCAAAATATCCAAATACAGAGTGTTTTTCTGTGTTATAGAATGATAATTGAAAAACATATATACACACAGATATACTATGCACACATATGTTGACTTTTCCAATTTGCCACCTTAAACTATAGTGTTAGATGTGTGTTCATAAAGTTATTTTGAGTAGATAGATATAATTTGGGCAAAAATGTGAGGATATTATCCTAACATCTATTTAAATTATGTCAATAATTTCATTCCTATGTTCACTAAGACAGAAGGTGAGTAGTGTGACTTCACTTGCCAGCATGGTAGGTAATTTGTAATTAAGGCTTAATATTGCTTTTAGAGGGTATTCATCTTTCACCTTATAGGAAAGGTAACTGGAAGTGCAGTTTTTAAACTGAAATAACTGCAAAACTGGGGGCAAAAAACCCATAGTGCATAAATACTTAAGACCCCTGATACGCTCCCATGCTTATTTCTTAGGATTTTTATTTATTTACTTATGTAGACATAATATTGGATTGATGATTTCTCCATTTTAATGAGGGAAGAGCTGGCCTTTATACTGAGTGATGTAAACTATTTCCTATATAGTGAAATTTAAGTGGCCATAATTGACGACTAGACATAAAAATTTCCCTAGCTATTACCTTATAATTTCTAAAGTTCTTGTCCTCAGCACTGATGACTGTAACAACATGGTTATTCAACTTAAAGGGTTGTGTTTGGATTTTATATATATGGAATTGAACCACACTCACATAAACACATAAACATTTTTATTGCTGTTTTCCTATTTACTCTGCCTTTTCACAATTAGAATAATTTTCAGTGTTACATAATTGTGATTATTTTAAAGAATTGCCAAATTCTCTTTCAGTTTTCAAAATACTTCCTAATACTCTTCTTAGCTGGGTTGATGCCATTGAAAGGATTTGTTTAACCTTTTTTTTTTTTTTAAAATATAAAACCTACTGCTCAAGAGATTTCAAGATCTCAAAGAACTGTGATAAATTATGGGTCAAATTTAGAACAACAAAATGTCAAGATTCTGATATTGTGTCTTATACCAAACGGGTGCTTTTGTTCCCACCAAGCAACAGAATAGGGCATTATGAACTGAATTGCGCCCCTGTCCATTCATAGGTTGAAGTCTTATCCTCCAAGCTCCTTAGAATGTAGACTGCATTTGAAGACAGGGTCTTTAAAGAGGTAACTAAATTAAAACGAGGTCATTATGGTGAAACCTAATCCAGTACGACTGGCGTGCTTACAAGAAAAAAACAGATGTGCAGAGGGAAGAACATGTGAAGATGTAGGGAGAAGGTGGCTATCTACAAGCCAATGAGACAGACCCCAGAAGAAACCAATCCTGCCAACATTTTGATCTCGGACTTCTGTCTTTTGGAACTGTGAGACAATTAATTTCTGTTGTTTGATCTGCCCAGTCTATGCTATTCTGGTATGGTAGCCCTAGCAAACAAATACAAATACGGCTTTGAGAAATCTGTGAGGGGATGTCAAGCACCTTGGTTGGAGATAAGGATGGCTAAAATGTTGAGCACACTTTGTCTTAAATTACTTGTTTAAAGGGGCTGTAAGGATTAATGATTTCTCATTCAGAAAAACCAAAATCATGTGCACTTATTCTATTACTATTTTCTCAGGTGCCGTATTTAATATGTAACAATGTAGGCTATATTTCTTAAGAGTTCATTCAACATAGTATATTATAGCTAAGAATTTCAACACTACCATTTTTGTTTCTCCTAAGAAAGCTGTAATATAGCAAAACTCTTTTTCTTCCTCTTTCTCCCCTCCTCTCTCTCTCTCTCTCACACACACACACGTTCGTACGTGTAGAAGTGAATTTACCTAGATGCTAAAAAATTAACCTTCAGACCTGTCATAAGGCCATGATCTGTACCTAAATTTGTGTTTGTAAATTTATATTACTCCTATTGTATAAGAAATAAACCCCCATACCAAAGTAAGATATTTCCTTTGTGTGTGTGTATATCTATATATAAATGTTTTATCTCTATTTGAACTAGAAAGATAATCAATGTTTATAACTGTCACCTTCCTTAAGCTCTGTGGTAGTTGACTGCTTGATAGAAAGCACCATATCTTAGTCATCTTAGTTACTTCAGAGCCTTGTCAGAAGTCCTACTACATAGAAATGACTGTAAAAATAGTGTTGTTGAAAGAAGGGAAGAACAAAAGAGAATAATCCAAAGAGAAATTAATAATTTATCAAAAATGAAGGGATTATAGATTCTTGAAGTTAAAAAAATTAGAAGAATAATGAATTTCAAGCATGCAGTAGTACAAAGTAAACATTGAAATGTACTTTGTAGACAAGATGATCTCATTATGAATGGAGATTATACAGTCTCATCTATGATACTGAAGTTTTAAATTGACTTCTAATAAGTAGAAGAAATATATCTGGTTTGTTCAGTTTCTGGTATTTCATATTTATATATTAGACATATTTCATTGAAATGCCCTTTAAAAGTCATTTTATGTGTCTTTCTAACATGAAAGAATATTTAAAAATATATATCATTAGAGATATCTACTAGCTTTTTCACTAGTGTCTGCTTCTATGCATGCTCGATTTGATTTTGGCATCACTTGAGTAAGCATCAAAGGAACATAGATCTAAACTCAGGAAATCATTAATGAAAACTCAAAGCTGGCTTACCATGTTAGAGTCATAAAACTTGTGTGCAAATTACAGGTACGTTTCTTTTAATTCAGCTAAGAAGTTAGCTGAGGAGCCCACCATATAGTTCTGCCTTGATATAGTTCATATTTCCTGACGCATAATAAAGAGCAAACACGGCAATAGCACATCAACTGCCAAGAGTGGCTGACAAAAAATTGGCTGACTGAAATTGGCTGGCTAACAGGAACGTAAAAGCTTTATATTGTATGAGTATGTATTTTCATTGCTTGATCTCACTTAATACAAAAAAAAGTTCCCAAAGCTTGATTTCTGGGATCTTATAAACTATTACATTTGGAAATTTTAGAAGCAAAGAATCTTAATTTATGAGCATTTGGAAACAAGGATAGAAATCAAGAGTGTTCATTTATCAATAAGATTATGCTGATATTTTCTCTTCCTACTGCTGATGATAAATAGAGAAGAGAAGAAGAGAGATGCTCATTCATTCGTTTGCTGGCATTGTTCATGGTTTCTCTTACCTAGAAGTCATGGTATAAAATGTTGGGGTCGTACATGTCATTTTATCTTGTAGGTTTATGTTTCACCTTCAAAAAAGACTGAATATGATGATCTATAATTAATTCTATTTATTTATTAGACAGGACTTTCTCACCAAAAGGCATCTTCATAGAAAAATTTAGAGATGTCAGACAATATGATTATCCAACTTACAGAGTTGTGTTTGGTTTTTGTACATATGGAATTGAATTGCACTCACATAAACATTCATATCATTGTGTTTTTTTTCCATTTACTTTGCCTTTTCACAATTAGAATACTTTTCTGTGATATAATTGTGAATATTTTAGAGAATTGCCAAATTCTCTTTCAGTCTTCAAAGTTTAGCATGTTAGAGGTAGAAAGACATGAGCTTTCAGAGAGTAGCAGACCGTCACATCTGTCTGCATATCACATTGAGCTACACCGAGAATCGGGTTGACCATTGTAGAAACGGAACAGTGATTACCAAACAAATTGAGAATATTAAGTACACCCAGAGCATTAAGCTAAACTAAAGCAAGGACATATAAGTGAGGAAGAGCAGGCATCTGAGGATGTTAGTCTATATGGGCGTGCAAACCTCAGGAGATGGGGTAGGAAACAACAAGAGAAAAAAGTGTCAAAATATGTAATTAGAAACAAGAGTCAGTTAACAAACAGATAATAATTATTAGAGAAAGACATTACATTGTATTTAAGTAAAATCATCAGCAAGATCATATTCTGTCTAAATATAAATGTATAGATTACAAATTCATTATCTTTGATTAATGAAATTGTCTGTCTCTTGATAGTAAACTTGAATTACCGGTATGAAGAGGCATAAAGCATTGACTGAATTAAGCAGTTCCAACTAAGCTGCCATAGTGCACAGAACAACTTATCAATTATCCAAGTCACAGCAGTTAGAGAATCTCTTAGAAAATCCATCCTAAGAACAGACTATGTATTTGACAAAAGGCATCATATTTTGAAGAACATATTTCAAAACATGTTATTCATCATATAAGTAATATAACGATATTACAGAATAGTTGAAATTTAATGACAATTTAAGTAAAATTTTTGAAGAGAGTTAAACCATATCCTTTTTATTTGAAATAAATTAATTCAGACTGTGAATAAAGCTGAAACTTATGGGATACTAAATCTATTAATACTACATTAAAAGATTTGAAAGTTAGTGATACTCCTTTATAGCACATATTTTAAATAAATTGTGTCACCTCACCTAATTTGTCTGTCCAACCGATATTTGAATGCTATCGTTGACAGACTTCTTTTTCCATCTTATCATTTGCTTTTCAAGCTATAGGGATTATCATAAACAAAGCAAAATGAAGATATAATAATTCTACCCCTTGTTCATGCACGCTATTTTAGTAAACTTTCACTCTTTATGGTTCTTTCACATATATAATTTTATTTCACTTTATTGCTAAATTTAATATTTTATTTTATTCTTATAACACTCTTGTAATATAGATAGAGCAAGTAATATCTATTTCAGCTTATAGACTAAGCTGCCATAACTAATTTTTAAAAGAAGTTTACAGCTTTTATATTAATAACCTCCGTGACACACACACACACAAAAGAATGCTTAAAACATTTTCGAAGACTATAGTGAGTTTAGAAGAATATAGTGAGGATGCCATTCCCTACCTCTCCAAAAATGTTCATTTACTAACCCCTGAAACTCGTGAATGTTTCCTTAGTTGAAGAGTGTCTTGGCAGACATAGTTACATTCAGAATCTTAAGATAATCTTGGATTTAAGGTAGGTACTAAATCTGGTAACAGGTGTTCTTACAAGGCCTCATAAGAGAAAGGCAGCAGGAGATTTGAAACACACAGAGGAGCAAACCATGTGAAGACACCGGAAGAGACTGGAATTATGCAGCCCCAAGCTGAGGAGCCACCCGAAGCTAGAAGAGGCAAGGAAGGATCTTCCCCTAAAGCCTTTGTAGGGTGTGTGTGGCTCTTCTGACACCTTCATTTTAGACTTCGCCCTCTAAACCTGTCAGAAAACAAGTTTCTTTAGTTTTTAAGCTATTGTAATTTGTTATAACAGCCCTAGAAAAACAATACCAAAAGTATTACATAAGACAGTAATTTGTAAGAAAACCACCATATATCGTTTTCTTCCTCCAGATATTTGGATATTTGTACAAATACTATATTTTACTTGCCTAAGCTAAAATCTACAGAATTCAAAATTTCATACAGAAAATTTGATCGTATAAGGAAAATATATTTATTTTTCTACTGCAAATAATGTATCAGGTCTGCCCTTCTATTCTAAAATACTGCATTTAAAAATCGAACAAATGCTCACAGGGCATGTATTATCATATTTTAGCTATAAATGGATATTTTAAGCCTAGCTGCATATGAACATTAGACAATTTCAACCCATGTGTGTAATTATCAGTTTTTCTGGTTCTGAGACAGTGACTTAGACTTTGAGTATGTGAACTTTAAGCCATTCTTTTCATACAATTTTTTCGCTAGCTGGAATAGATAGGGCTTTCTGACTAAAATTTGTTACAGCATGCAAGCAACAGAGCATCTCTCATCAATTGTCTTCAAATGGTCAAATTCGATAAAGGCAATTACAGCCTGAGCAATGATAATCATTTCGTATCTAAGTGAACATTACAACTCAACAACAATTTATAGCATTGGGCATAATGTGTGAGGTCAGATTCAGGGGACATTTCTAACTCAGGATGACTAAGTGTTCAGCTTGAGCCAGGAATCTATAGAGCCAAATTCAGGCAGCAACTTGGATATTCTGAAAATGGAATCTTTCTTTATTTTGAGTGTAGTGTTTAATGGTTTCATAGGACTCTACTGGGCAGTACTTCAGTAACAAGTACGTACTATATTATACTGTACTTTATATAGGTTAGGACACCTTGTTCATGATTTAAAAAGCGATTATTTAAGACTTAATAGATTCTTCCACAGGCTCTACTAGAGAGTAGAGGTTTAAGGTGTCCACTGAATCGATTTTGTCAGTCTGTAAATTGGTATGAATTGTCTCCTAGAGGCATATAGTTCTGCACATAGCATTGTTTCTGTTTTACTGGGATAATGTAGACCTATGCATGCTCTCCCATTGTGCCATTGAAATATGATGAAGTCAGTTTACATCTATTGACTATGCATGCTTTGAATGGTTGTAGAGAAGTTCTAAGCTCTTGAAAGCTAGTTTCAAATTGCTTTTCTGCATAGCTATCTATATAAGCTGGATTCTGTTTTTTAAAGGCTTTGTCTTCCTTCAAAATGTGCTTCTGCATTCTAGAATACTTAAAATGCTTACATATTGTCCTTTTGATCCCTGCAACCACATTGGGAAGAGATATTTTAGAGAAATTGTTATTAGTATTCAATTTTCAAATTAATCAATTTAGACTATGAGAAGCTTATGAATTGCCCAAAGTTATGTGAAGAATCAGTATAAAAGGATCTTCTTTCTGACACTCTATCTTGAATATCAATTTTTTCATTAGAACATTCTGATAGGGTTACAGGCTTCCTGGGAGTTTAAACCAGAAATTGATACAATGCCTGAGGTTATCTGGAGGAGTTTTTGTGGGTTGCCTGTATCTGTAATAACCTAATACAAACTTTTATATATTAGAATTTTAGATTTTAGGATTTTGATATTAGAATATGCCATAGGATATATGAGCATCCCCCATAAATCAGAATATAGGAACACAGAGACAAAAACAAGAAGCCAACTTCAAGCATGCACTGTATTGGTTGGTGTAAGTCAGATTTTGTTGTGGTAAAAAATAAGCTAAAATAACCCTTAAACTTCGTGGCGTAAAACAATGTGATTGTTACTTTGTTTAAGTTACTCACACACAAAAACGTCTAATGTAATTGGATTGTGTGAGAAGAGATTGGAAGAGGGGTAGGTGAACATTATTTGCTGTGATCACTTAGGAGCTCAGGCCGAGGAAACTCCGTCTCAACACACTCTTCCATGCTTACTGTGACATATAAAGGATATAGCTGCAGAATCTCTCTTCTGCAATTAAATACTTCAGCATGTAAGTGATTTGCATCACTTCCACCCATAAGTCATTCACCAGAAGTAGTCATACTTAACTTCAAAAAGGTGAGAAAAATACAATATTCTTTGTGTCTGGAAGGAGATGAAAGCCAGGTATCAGTGAGCAGTTGAAATGCATATCTGGACATGAGGCAGAATTTTTTTTTAAGGTTAGTGATCAACTTTTGGAGTGTAAGGTAGATAGTTCAACGTAAGATAATTAATATGTTCAAAATCCAAGAAGTAAAAGTGGTCTTGGCATTTATTGGGACTAGCCTCTAATCAACGCAGAGATTTATTTTTAAATATTCTGTGAATTATTCTTGAATATTTCAGTGATGGGGTGCTGACTATTTGACCTAGTAGCTGTTATTCCATTGGATGACTCTATTGTTTTTATTTATTTATTTATTTATTTATTTTGGGGACAGAGTTTCACTCTTTTGCCCAAGTTGCAGTGAAGTGGCATGATCTTGGCTCACTGCAACGTCCACCCCCGGGTTCAAGTGATTCTTCTGCCTCAGCCTCCCGAGTAGCTGGGATTACAGGCGTATGCCACCACGCCCGGCTAATTTTTTCATTTTCATTTTATTTTTAGTAGATATGGGGTTTCACCATGTTGGCCAGGCTGGTCCCTAACTCCTGACCTCAGGTGATCCGCCTACCTCAACCTCCCAAAGTGCTAGGATTACAGGCATGAGCCACTTCTCCCGTCCTGGATGACTCTACTATTAAAGCTTATTTCTATTGACCTTCTTTGCATCTATGAAACTGAAGCTCTCACTTAACAACCCCTGTTTCACCTTCTGAGCACAATATAACAATACAAACGGATTTGACACAAAATTAGGACACTAGTCGAAGCAGTATTTAAGAAGCTGCAGGCTATAAAGCGAATAATAATCACCAGATGAAACATCTCCAGCAGAGATGCAACTGGCTCTTAGTATATGTTATCTTGTTTCTGTACCTCATCAGGTGACCTGCACCCCTCACCTTGTGAATTCCATAGGGGAACTCTTAGACTGGAAATACAATTGATCATCTCTGTACTCCTAAAAAATGCAACCTTGAAACCACATTGAGATTCCACCTTATAACCAGTAAGACAGCTATCACCAAAACAAGTAGAAAATAACAAATGTTGGCGATGTTGTGAGAAAATTGAAACCCTTGTGCATTGCTGGTCAAATGTAAAATGGTACAGTCTTGGTGAAAATCAGTACAGAGGTATCTGAAAAAGTTAAACACCGAATTACTGTAAGATCCAGCCAGTCCACTTATGACTCTATGACTAAAATAATTGAAAGCAGGGACTTGAAGAGATAGTTGTATACTCACATTCATAACAGCTTTATTGACAACAGCTGGAAGGTGAAAATAACCCAAATGTCTATTGACAAATGAATGAATAAACCTAATGTGCTATATACATACAATGGAGTATTATTCAACCTTGAAAGTAATGAAATTCTGACACATGCTAAGAAATGGTTAAATCTTGAATAAATTTTGCTAAGGGAAACAAATCAGACACAAAAGGACAAATATTTTACAATTCAGTGTATGTGAAGTGCCTAGAGAATCTGAAATTCACAGAAAGAAAGTAGAATGGTGATTGCCAGGGTCTGGGGGAAGCAGGTGTGAGTAACTATTGTCCAGTGAGTATAGAGTTTCAGTTTGGGAATATAAAAATATTCTGAAGATCGATGGTAACATTGATTACACAACAATGTGAATATATTTCATGCTACTCAACTGTACGCCTAAGATTATTAAAAAGATACATTTTATTTTATGTATATATTACCGCAGTAAAGAAGAATAAATAAATAGAAAAGAAAAAATGCAAGTCTGTTTCATACTGAAGGACTTTTATCAAGGTCTTTAAAAAATTAAATAATTTCCCAAGAGACTTAAACAGACATTTTTGAGTTACATATGCAAAATATACATGTAATCAGAGGTTCAAAATATGTCAGTATAAACAGGAAGATAAAATAAATGCAGTCTAACTCCAAGTATTGATCATGATTTGGAGCATAAAATGGATCAACTATTAAAGTACTATCCTCAATATGCAAATAGCTGTTTATATAGGATATGCTCAAATTATACATGGTTTTCTAACTTACTAACCCATTCAGAGGTGATAGCAAGAATAAGTTTTACTTATTAGATTATTTACTTAGCGTTAACCAGCCTCAAAATATTTGTAAAATAATAAGGCCTAAGTTGAACTTAATTCCTACTGAAAATATGTCCTCACAATTCTACTACTTTCCCAAATAACATAGCTACAATCATCAATGCACTCCGCTTTCCTTCTCTACTGAAATGAGTCACTCTTACTTATCTTCCTTTCCAGACAGTGCATTTTGTTGTGTTTTATTGTTCCAAGAGGTGAGAATCCAAGAAATGAAGCAACCTGCAATTATCTTTCCACACAAATGATTGATGTCTCACGCGACCCCAATTTGCCCTCATCTCTGGTTTTCACTTTCAAGGCCTTGTTGCCTGGTAATCTTGGATCCACACTTGACACAAATTGATTGTTGTCAGGATAAAATCAAATATCTAGATTAAAATAAAAAATGTAAGAAAAAGTCACATGCTAAAGTGAGGCTACAAAATCTGAAACGTAAATCCTCCAAAAAAAAAAAAAAAACAAGAAAAGAAAAGATATAAGTGGAAGGCAATAGTTTGCAGAGGAATGAGCAAAAAGAATTTGGAGTATGGATGCAAAACTTGAGCCAGAACGAAGGGGTAAGAGTCAAGAGTAACTGGCCTCTTGCATTCTTGATAAACAAGTAAATCCACAAAGGGAGGATTCCAGACTCTGTATATAAATGATCAGATATCGGGTATCTGGAATTAAGCACTGGTTTTTCAAAGGGTTTCTTACAAGAGAGAGTCTCCTTTATTAGGTATGCTTCTTCTACCTTTCATCTTCTAACTTTTTACCTTCTACTTTTGCCTTCATTTTTCCTTCCTTTTCTATTCCTCTATCCTTTCTTTATTCCTTTGTTCTTGTTTAAAATTTACTTTTTTTTTTTTTGAGATTGAGTCTCACTCTGTCACCCAGACTGGAGTGCAGTGGCGCCATCTCGGCTCACTGTGAACTCCGCCTCCCGGGTTCACACCATTCTCCTGCCTCCGCCTCCCGAGCAGCTGGGACTACAGGCGCCCGCCGTCACGCCCGCCTAACGTTTTGTATTTTTAGTAGAGATGGGGTTTCACCGTGTTAGCCAGGATGGTCTCGATTTCCTGACCTCGTGATCCACCCGCATCGGTCTCCCAAAGTGTTGAGATTACAGGCATGAGCCATGGCACCCGGCTTAAATTTCCCTTTTAATTGATTTGCTTTCACTCATCGATTTTCATTACTTCCACCTTGTCCTGAATTTGCATTAATCACTATCTTCTGCTTTCCATCAGCCCGACTCCATTACCCAGTGATTGCATTGTTTTTCTTACCTTTTCCCATTATCCCATGTTTCTGATCTTCTTTGATTTAACGTGATCTATCTATACTCATCCATTTTAAAATGTTTTCCAATCATCTATTGTAGAATAAAAGGTAAATAAACCTGATGACTCTTTTTTGTCTATATAAAATTTCTTGATGGAAGTTTCATGAATAGTCAATATAAGTGGAATAATTTTGTATTAGTTTTCTATTGCCACTGTAACAAATTACCATAAAGTTAATGACTTAAAATTTTATTTGTTTTCTTATAGTTCTTTAGGTTAGAAGTCTAGTATTTGTCTCACCAGTCTGCATTCCTTCTGGAGGCATCAGGGAAGAGTCCAATTTTTGCTCATTTAGGTCATTGATAATTAGTTATTTGCAGTTGTAGGACTGAGGTCCCCATTATTTTGCTGGTGTTCCCAGATTTTAGAGGTTGTCCACATGCCTTTACAGATGACCTTCTTCCTGAATCTTAATAGCTAGCAACAGTAGGTTGATTCCTTTTCACACTCCAAATCTGTCCTCCCTTTTGATTCCACTGTTGTGTCTCTCTGATCCAAACTTTTACCTTCACTTCGACTATTTATTTGTTTGTTTGTTTCAGATAGAGTCTCGCTCTGTTGCCCAAGCTGGAGTGCAATGGCGTGATCTCGGCTCACTGGAACCTCTGCCTCCCAAGTTCAAGCAATTCTCCTGCCTCAGTCTCCCAAATACCTGGGACTACAGGCACGTGCAACCAAGCCCGGCTAATCTTTTGTATTTTTAGTAGAGATGGAGTTTCATTATGTTAGCCAGGATGGTCTCAATATCCTGACCTTGTGATCTGCCCTGCCTCGGGTCATGCCAATGTGATCCACAATAGATTGATAGCTTTCTTTCAAGCATTTTAGGTTGTTCTGCTCTACTTCTTTTTTTTTTTTTTTTTTTTTTTTTTTTTGAGATGGAGTCTCGCTCTGTCACCCAGGCTAGAGTGCAGTGGCACAATCTCCGCTCACTGCAACCTCTGCCTCCCACGTTCAAGGGATTCTCCTACCTCAGCCTCCCGAGTAGCTGGTATTACAGGCATACACTACTAGGGCCAACTAATTTTCGTATTTTTAATACAGATGAAGTCTCACCATGTTGGCCAGGCTGGTCTCGAACTCCTGACCTCAAGTGATCTACCCACCTTGGCCTCCAAAAGTGCTGGGATTACAGGCATGAGCCACCGTGCCCAACCTTCTTACTTTCATTATTACTTTTATTTAAGGAAATACATATTATCATACCCAAAGACTTAAAAGAATTGTCATGTCTGGAAGAGACATGACTGTCAATCATGGTATCAGGGAAGGAAAAAAGGATTTTGGAGAGAAGCTGTTGAGGGAAACCGAGTGAATGCACTCAAGATTTAGCAACAATGGGAACAGAATACACTCCCAGGTCCGATGAGGAAAGGGAGAATTGTGGTATGACTGAAGCCTTGAATGAGCTGAAAACACAGAAGGGACACTGCCTAACCTGAACTATTGTTGTAGGCAAATACAAGTGCACTCAGAGCCACGGTAAATCACATTCAGTTTGTGGAAAAAAGAAATATTTACATCTTCCTCTTCTCTAGCACTCTGATCTCACCAATTTATCCCACTGGCCAGATCCTATGGGAAACTACATAAGCATGGCCATGGAGCTTATAATGGTAGAATCCACATCCAAAGCATAGGGCAGTGTCATACAATCATAAAAGGTGGAGAGTCAATAGATGTGAGAGTGAGAACCAAACAAAGGGAACAAAACAAGATTAATTAGCCCAGAGATTTAGGCACATGTTTTCTGTAAATGGCCAGACAGTAAATATTTTAGGCTTTGTGGACCACGCAGTCTCTGCTGTAACTACTCAAGTACGTTTCTGTATAGAGAAAGTAGTTATAGATAATACATAAATGAACAAGTGTGGCTGAGTTCCATTACATTATTTACAATGATAAGTAGCTTATTATTATTTACAATAATAAGAAACATTATTTACAATAATAAGTTTTGGCCCCTGATTTATGGCATAGCCCTTGGACTCAGATGGAAAGTTTTAAATGATTACTCCACAAATACATAACTCAGACTGCTTTCTAACACCAAACATAATTTCCTGCCAGCTAAAAATGACATTTCCCAACATTCTTCATATCTAGGTATAGCTCTGTGGCTAAGTCTTAGCCAATGGAATGAGTAAGAGTGATGTATACAACTTCTGAGTTGTTTTCTTCATGGAAAAGCATGTGCCCTTCACGTCTTTCCTCTATCCTGCTTTTTAAAATTTAGACTGAGTGAATATGGTGGTGAGTCATCTTTGGCCATGTGGAGGAAAAGAAATAGCCTATGTCACAGCACCCTAGAACCACCCTGCTTACCCTTGGGTGTCTATTCTGATTTCAAGAGTGTTATATAATCCTATCTCTTATTTAAGCTACTATTCTTTTCAAGTCTTAATTTAGTAGTTTAACTTATGTCATTTGAGTGGTTTCTAAGATATAGTTGATTTTCTTGCAAAATGGGAATATTACAGTCATATAGAATTGTTGCAAAGGCTAAATCACCTTATCAAATCAACTGGAACATAATAGACATTCATCAAAATATTTAAAAAGTGATATTAATAAAAGCCCATTATTATGTTAGGCATTGTGAGAAATATAAATTAAATATTGGAGACAATATGATCTAACTTAGACTATGACCTCATTATCCATTGTTGTGTCCACAAGAATAGCTCCCAATAAATTGTCTAGAAATCAGACAAGAGGGTAAATAATTAGAAATTAAAATTAAATTGTATATTTCACCAAATATCCTTACTTTTTATGATAGGGTCCTGGAAACTGTGCTATAGAAGAGATTATCACAAAGCAAATCATACTCCAAGAAATGAACAATTGTGAGTGTTTAATCACTACCAAAGACTAACAATAAAATAAGTCATAATTGGAATCAACACATTTATTTCTTCAAATACAGCCCAAAACAGGTAAGGGAATAAAACAAGCTCTGCGAATCAAGGACTAAAAATAAAATAAGTCAAATATAGCCCAACACATGTAAAAAAATAAAACAAGCTCTGCAAATCAGAAATCTAATCCAGACTCCCCAGGTGAATGTCTCTCTCCACAGATGAGAAAGCAGACCTGGAGAGTTTGAAATGTTAGACACTTTTCAGCTTTTTTCCTTTTCAGGATGAGGCAGGAGGATTGCTTGGCCAGGAGTTTGAGGCTGCTCTGGCCAACATAGCAAGACCCCATCTCTACTAAAAATTTAAAACATTAGCCCAGCTTTGTGGCACGCGTTGGTAGTCTCAGCTACTCAGGAGGCAGAGACAGGAGGAACCCTGGATCCCAGGAGTTTGGGGCTGCGGTGTCCAAAAAAAAAAAAAAAAAAAGAAGAAGATTGATGAAGACACTTGTCCCACAGTTTGGTGAGGAGATTTTTCTCTTCCTAGTTTTGAAGAGGATTTTGTAGCCAAATATTCTTTTAGTTATCTCTGAACTACTTCCAATTACCATCCTCCCTAAATCTTCCCATTTATGTCGGTATTGATATTATAATAGCTTAAACAGACTTCAGAATAGAATGTTTAAATAGATTTTAAACTCTGTGATTACTCCCTATAGCCTATAAAATGAAATCAAATTTCTTTGATATCTTACCTAAGTGTGCTAGCCTAACCTGGCTATGCAAATATATGCAATTCTCTGAACTGTCCTTCCTTTTCATGCCACCAGGCCATTGGTAACACACATCTTTAGCTAAAATGCTTTTACCTCCCAAGATGCCCCTGGCTCATTTCTTCTGTTAGTTCAGGTATTATCTTCCAGTTCACTTTTTAAAAATAGTAAATTAGGTGCCCCTTCCTTGTTCTGTGCAAATACAACACTGCATTTTATGATAGCTAACGTCATCTTGTTCTCACAACTGTCTTCTATCTTGGTATTCTCAGATAAACAGTAGATACTCAACCAATGTCCAATGTCACAAATACAATTAGATGTTAGAACCTGAGTTTTTTCACTTTTAGTCTAGTTTACTTTTAACTCAACCATACGTATCTAAATATGGATATAAACGACTTCTATTTTCTAATTCTTAAGATAATCCAATTCACCTGCATAAAGATTAGAATTACATGTAATTATAGGTTTATACCTTAACAATTCTTACACTAGCTATAATCAACAATAATTTAACCTGCCTTGGGATTAAGCAAAAATGTGTGGCAACTGTTTCAAAGGTTATGAAGAAATTTTGCCACATACATATGAAAATGTTATTTAATAATCCAAGGGCATAATAATGGCTGCTAAATACATGGAATAAAGTAGTAAGTTTTATGATATGAGAAGAGATAGAAAAATCTTCAGCTGTGATGAATAGAAAAGGTTCAATTGAGAAAGTATATAATGTTTAATTATTGGGTGCTATATACACTTGAAAAGTTAACAAGGGGGTAGACAATTTTAGAGAATTGGGTAGTTACAAAAAGAGTGAAGAGAGGAAGAACAAAAGGTGAACAATTAGAAGCTGCAAAATCTCTTTTTGCAGTATACTTGCTCTGAAAAATGTTTGAGCCATCAAAGTAAATTACGTTGAGTAGATTTTCAATCAATTAATTTATACATATTTACTGAGGGCTTCACTCTGGAACTTGGGCCAGGTTCGGCATTGCAGCATGTTTGCCAATGTGGCTAATGAGGTCTAAGTAAAGTAATCAGAGTGCAAATGATATCAGTTTAATCCTCCTTTTATCTTCAGCTATTTCATAATTTTGTAAATTCATGCAATCTCTTCAATGCAGATTTTTCATTCATAGTAAGAGATAAGCTTTTACATCTTTAATCCCACAAGTGGTGGGTTATACATCTATTCTGACCAAGAGAAAATCCGGAAGCTTTTAATTCTGAAATTTTACATTATGACAAATCCCAGCTGATCACATTGAGTAATACAGAAAATAGGAAAACAGCAAAACAATTCATTTAAAATCACTGTGGTGATGATATAGATTCATTAAACTATAACCACCCCATATTCGGTGAGCAACTAATACATGCCAGTACTCTGTGTGGTATAGATGTGCAAGATAAAACAAGTGATGCATGGCCCCTGCCTCAATGAATTTGCACTCAAAGTAGCTAAAATATGATGTTAAAGCAGTGAGCTGGATTCAGATCAAGCTTCAGTATGCATTTGGTTGCACTCCATGCTTCAGCTGACCCACTAGAACTCTTCCAGTAAAAACATCTATTGGCAGCTCAGCTGGACTGCAGTTAGTGCAGTTTAACTGAGGCCATTTTTAATAAAATGGTAGGGATTTGTGGGTCAGAGTCTATGGAATGTAGAATCAAAGACTTTGAGACTTACATATGGGAGGTACATTGGGAACAGTTTCAGGAGTATCTGTGAAGAATAGGAAAGCACAACTGAGTGGAAAAAAGAAGAATTTTGATGAGGCTTCAATGAAGAAACATTTCGTAAAAAATTAATAACATTTTCAATAAAGTGGCTACTTTTAATAAAATGTATTCATATCTGAGTGAGAAGCTATTTTCTTATCAATTTTGGCACATGATATTCAAAAAATAAATGCTGTTTTTTCTAGGTCTGCTTTAAAATTTAATTTTACATCGAGACACTCTATTTGAGGTAAAATGAATATTGAGCTTGGTAACAGGTGATTACATATAACAGATATATATATATATGTATATAATATAACATATATAGACATATAACAGAGATTATATGTCTATTCCTGGGGCTACCACTGAGTCAGTGGGTAACTTGGAACAACAAATTTACTCTATTTGAACTTACTTTTGAACTTACATTCCTCAGTTGTTTGCCATATGAACTCCTAACTTTCCTTCTGCTTAAGTACCATATGACCCAGCCGTCCCACTACTGGGTATATACCCAAAGGATTATAAATTATTCTCCTACAAAGACACATGCACACGTATGTTTATTGCAGCACTATTCACAATAGCAAAGACTTGGAATCAACCCAAATGTCCATCTGTGACAGACTGGATTAAGAAAATGTGGGACATATACACCATGGAATACTATGCAGCCATAAAAAAGGATGAGTTTGCGTCCTTTGTAGGGACATGGATGCAGCTGGAAACCATCATTCTTAGCAAACTATCACAAGAAGAGAAAACCAAACACCGCATGTTCTCACTCATAGGTGGGAACTGAACACTTGGACTCGGGAAGGGGAACATCACACACTGGGGCTTATCATGGGGAGGGGGGAGGGAGGAGGGATTGCATTGGGGAGTTATACCTGATATAAATGATGAATTGATGAGTGCTGAAGAGTTGATGGATGCAGCACACCAACATGGCACAAGTATACATATGTAACAAACCTGCACGTTATGCACATGTACCCTAGAACTTAAAGTATAATAAAAAAAAAAAAATTAAAAAAAAAAAAAAAAAGAACTCTACAGGCCTTGAGATTCCCACAATAATCTATATGTCAGTGTTCTGCTTCATTTGGGACTTCTTTAAGTATTTGCAGCCAACCTTAACATAGCAATTCTTTCATTCTTACTAAGGTTGATAGGTGTTGGATTTAGGAATACAGCTGAGGCAGTCTGAGACTGTTCTTTTCACATTGCCTATTGAGTAAGATGAGAAAATGCAGGATATTTTTAGAGGGTGAAGAGGATGCAGAGAACGTTTTTGTGAAGTTAAATAATTGCCTTGGCCCAGAATAAGCAACTGGAGGTGAGGGACCCTGGCTTTTACTTGTTTCATTCTCCATAGTGATGAGCACACTAATGGAAATAATCAAACTTTAGTAGAGTGTGCACCTATTTTATAATATTAAGTACTATTAAAGATTATTTTAATAAAGAAGCAGAGACTGATCTCTTAACAAAAGAAAATTCATTTTTTTAAACAAACACCTATTGCCTATCTATAACATGCAGAAAATTGCCACTACAATAATTTTGTCTTCACTCAACAGTTGGAAATATTTTTACCAGGACTTTATGATATATCAAAACTAATTTTGAAAGAATGGACCTAAGTAAGCAAATCTATATCCTGCACTAGTTACTATTTTTGTGTGTGTGGAAACCTGGTTGGCAGGGTTTATCTGGAACAGATGCAATCTTAACTTTGAAGTCCTTTCAATCTCATATAACCCAAATACATTGGGCTGTATTTGTAAATCTGTTGATTCAGCTCAGCACGTTATGTTCACATTTATCAACTTGTATTTCTGATCATAATGTCAAGAGAGTAAAATTCTATGAGGCAATTACCTTTGAAGTGCAAGGAGCTGAATGTTGTAGTGGGAGCTGCACCCAGTGCCTCTAGGGCAGTGATTCAATTCAACTACAGCAGAAACCCAAACTAAGATTGCATATCATTGTCTTCTTCTCATACATATTTTAGAGTCATTATAAGATGCGGAACTAAAATGGTGCTTATTTCAAGAAAACTGTGAGAATCAAGCACCATTTTCAGTACAATATATGTCAATTTGGAGATTAAGGGAGAAATTCAACATACTAGAAAATTCAACATATACTAGAAAAGCATTGTGCAGCCTGTCAAAAGCAAATTTGTTTAAATTCCAAGTGACCTGTTTGCTCCTGAACTTGCCAATCTACATGATGCCAAGATTAAATTTTTAAAGAGTTCAATTTAAATATTAAATTTTTAAAGAGTTCAATTTAAATATTAAATTAAGGTTGACATTTTTAATCATTAATAGTTCTAAACCAAATAATTCAGTTACCTTTCACAGCCACTGTGACACTAAGGCAGATTTATACCTGTTACTTTTCTAATAAATACAGCACAAAAATTGAACACATGCATGCAAATCAAAATGTTTTTTCTCTTCAAGCGGCATATAATCACCAGGACTTCTGAAATATAGTATAAAGCAAAAGGACAATTTCACTTTTATCAGGCTTATTTGATGAACATAGATAAATCCAGAAAGCTGATTTTTGGGAGCTGATTTTCTTTCTTAATATTTATCAAATAATTAATAACATTTTATTTATTTTACTACGCTAGATTTACTTAGCTATAGGGACAGAAGTTAAGCACCTCATGTTTTGGTTAATTTATGTTTGACTGCGTAGTATTGTAAGACCCTGGGTTTTACATGAAAATAGAGATGATATGTACTGTTATAATCTATTTATGAAAGCATTCGCTACAGAATATTGTGGCTACAGGTTAATAAGTTAGTGTTTTCCAGTATACCATGAATTAGCTCTCAAGTTGTTGGAAACAACCTATTTTTAGTTTATGTACCGAGTATTATTTTTTTTCTATCTATGATCCATTTTCCCCATAGTTCCTCTTGAGTATTCTTTGGTTTTTATGAGTGTCTTTTTCTTTTCCATGGAGCCTATATGCTTTAAATCTACACTGTGCAATACAGTAGCTAATCGCCATCCCTGGCTATTTAAATTAAAATTGATTAAAATTAAAGAATATATTACATATATAGAGTTGAATCAAATATGTTATATATATACACACACACACACACACACACACACACAATCTCTCACCTACAATATTTGTCTATGGTGGGGATATAACCTAATTAACACTAATGTCAACATGAATTTGAGAAGTCTTTCTAGAAATGCTTGAAAAGGAAAACCAAGTCCTTGATTTCCTCATCGAATCTCCTGGACCAACAAATCCTGAAGCCTGCCCAGCTTCTGGACTTCTCGGTGAGATGACTCCATCAATTCCCATAATACTTAATCCAAGTTTAGATTTTGTTTTGCTTTTAATTACTAACTACATTTAGATTTTTAGCAATAAAGTCCAATAAATACTTATTTACTGCCTACTTTTATTATCATTGTGGTAAGTAGTGGAAACAATTATAAATACAAAATACTCATGAGCATACCTTCAAAGAGTTTGTCCTTTAAATGTAGAAAAAAAATATATCACATATTGAGATATTAAATTGTGTAGAACAGGCTACAGTTACATTTAAAACTCATAAAGAAAGGAGGTCAGTGGGGCTAGAGTGTTCTTCAATTCCTAAAGATGGTGGTCCAGCTAGACACACCACTGAAGCGTGATTCACACAGAAGCACGGATTGGCTGGAAGCAGAAGAGTTCATTCTAGAGGCTTCTCAGTTGGCAGTTCTGGCTAATAATAAACTAGCCTGTGATGGGCTCCACTAACATCAAAATAATTACTTTTATACTCAATGTTTCTTCAAATTTCAAAAATATGTATGTATTAGATAATTTCTCATCCTCATATTGAATGTCAAAGTGCAATTAAACATGAAAGCAGAAAGAGAATTTAGGTTTAAAAGTGGAGAAATGTAAATGATTTAATATCTTTTACTGTTATAATTCTTAGTCTATGGTGACAAACATGTAAGGCAATAGCAACAATATTACACTTATAACATTAACTGTACTATTAAAATATAATTAAAATGTTTTTAATAGCATTCATTACTTTTTTTTTTTTTTTTTGAGACAGTCTTATTATGTTACCCAAACTGGACAGTGCAGTGGTGCAATCTTTGCTCACTGCAACTTCTGCCTCATGGGTTCAAGCAATTCCCTTGCCTCAGTCTCCTGAGTAGCTGAGATTACAGGTACCAGCCACCACGTCCAGCTAATTTTTGAATTTTTAGTAGAGACAGGGTTTCACCGTGTTGGCCAGACTGGTCTCGAACTCCTAACTTCAAGTGATTTGTCCGCCTCAGCCTCTCAAAGTGCTGGGATTACAGGCATGAGCCACCATGCCTGGCCACTTAATTTTTATGTTAGTTAGTAATCATCCACAGTGAACTATTACAGATGAGAAGACTAAAACTTTGAGTTTAGTAATTTGGTGGGAATAGACATTTACTACATGATAGTAAGTTTCTTGGCTATGAATGTTAAGAATATGCAGATTAATGAAAAAGTAACTTCAGTAGGGGAAATATCAGAAATTTGGGAATTTAGAGTTTTCTTGCCATTAAACACATACTTTGGTAGATATTTTTTACTTTTCAGATATGCAACTTAAAATTTCACATTTTTGTGTTCTTAAAAGCTTACAAATGCTCTTAGATTCCTGTGGCAGAAAGACAGTCCCAATGATCACAGCCTCCTTTATGGCTTGCCTAGCAAATTGTTTCTAATTAATATGTTATAGCAAAGGTGACGGCATGTTACTTCTGTGATTAGGCTACAAGGGATTGTGATTTCTGTCTTGCTAACAGACTCTCTCCCTTGCTGACTTTGCTGAACTGCCATATGCAGAGGCCCATCTGGCAAGAAACTGAGGGCAGCCTCCTGTCAACGAGTGGCCAGGAACTGAGGTCCTCCGTCCAAAAACCAAGGAGGAACAGAATCCCATCAACAACCACATCAGCTTGGAAGCATATCCTTTCCCACCTGAATCTTCAAATTAGACCCCAGTGCTAAGCTGTGCTTTGATTGTAGTCTTTTGAAAGACCCTGAAGCAGAAGATACAGCTTAGCCATGCCTAGATTCCTGACCTACAGTATCTACAAAATGATGTGTATCGTGTTAAGCCACTAAATTCATGATAACTTGTTAGGTATCAATAGATAATTGATGCAATTCCCATATCTGATCATTAGAGAACCTTGAAAAGACAGTCAAGAGACATTGGCACTTCAGTTTTCCAGAGGAGAAAACCAAATTTCAGAAAAGTTATATATATTATCCAAAATGTCAAAATTGAAACTATGATTAGATCCAAGATTATTTTGAATATTATGTCCTGTGCTTGTCAGTTAGGCAATGCCTTGCACTGGGCTTGAATATTTTAAAAATTGAACTGTATGTTTTACCTTGTCTATGGTGGAAAACATTTTTTTATTTGCGTGATGACCTAAAAAATGTAAATTGTTTGATTTGAGTACCTGATCTTGGCTTTAAATCAGTTCATCATAGTCACTTATTTCGGTGTCCAATCTCAGTGATCAGATTTTCATATAAACACAGCTGCAAGGTTTACAATGGATTTTACAGATAGTCCTGACACCTCAGATTTTATTTTTCCAACTCAATACCTGAAGCAGACATCTTCATTACAATGGAGTTAGGCTCATTATAATTAAATCCAGATGATGCATTAATACAAAAGTGGGTACATAGGAGTACAAAAAGGTCAAGTGATGCAACCTGGATGCTATATTTGTGCTGGTTAGAAATAGGAATACAAGACAATAATTATTTTGCACATATTTCCATTTAGGAGTCAGGCTGCGACTAAGTGGAAGAGGAAATTACTTTGCTAGTAGAGCAAAACTAGATAATTCACATTGAACAGCATAACCTTCAACCTATTCACCAAGTTTAGCCATTATATTGATCAAGTGGCTGGATAATTACCTGGAGAGTTCACAGGTTGATGGTGTTGTAACATGCTCTAGCTATGGTAGTCAGAACACTGTATTAATATTAAATGCAACTTCAGGAAACTTACTTTTCTTGTTGATTTATTAACAATGATATTCAGCACTATATATGGTGTGATACAGTGCATAATTGGAAAAAAATTGGTAATTTTCTGATAAATATTATATTCTTTATATTTTCAATTTTTACACCTAAATTTATGAGATTAGTGTGTGGTAAAAACTTTGTGATTACATTTTGAGCTTTCAAATCATCTCTTTACTATCCTTCTATTGATATCTAGTTTTATTCTGCTTCTGCCTATAAAGGTGGAATAAGTCTCTTCTTTATCTTTACTTCTAAAAATAAAAGGTCAGTGACATAAAGATCCTTGAATTTGTACTGTGAGCAGAAGCCATTCACAGTTACTGTCACTTGATTGTTCGTTTTATTAGAGTGCTTGTTCATTTTTGCACCTAACCCCATTTTTCAGTAAATTTCTTTAAGTGATGATAATTAACATATTATGTATGAAAGCATACATAATAATGTTTTTCTTCACAAATGCTAACAGGAACTGGTGACTTCAGTCCTAACAACCAAAACAATACAAATATATAACTACATAACTACATGTGTGTATACACACACACACACACACACAACTGTGTATCTAGATAGATGATAGATAGATAGATAGATAGATAGATAGATAGATAGATAGATAGATAGATAGATAGATATAGTTTGATTGTTTAAGAAGAGCTAAACAATGATACCTAAAGTTCCTTTTCTCTTTCACTAAGTTATGGTAAGTGTCCTGGGATGGCTTTTGAAAAGTACTCACTAAATTTCTTTTTCCTAAGAAAAACATTGCACATAATATCTCAATATTCATTTTTGAGCATAAAAGGCAGAAAAAAGAGCATAATAATAGGATTTTTTCATAAGAATTGAATAATATAAATGAGAAGGAAGAAAATTGTCACAATTATATCTGGAAGCATTGGAATAGAAAGCAATAAAACAATAAAATGGCAATTTCAGGAAAGACAAATAGCATTACAGAACGGATACTATGAGATAAAATAAAAATGTAGGGTTTACATCAGTATATTAATATACCAAGTTGTATCTACAAAAAAAAGATTGAGCAAATTTTTAATTACCTGATTAAAATAATCTACCTATATGCTCAAATTAACTTATTTATCTCAAAGTGGCATTTTCATTAATGAAATTAACTGAACAGTTTCCAAATTCATGGTTTATGTATGAACAATGCTACATTAACATCCATATATAGATCATGTATAAATACATACACACAAATTTTTAAAGTTTGTAACAGTTTGCAAACAGTAGATGATTTCCTTGGCTAAATCCCCACTTAAGTAAGTTCACTCAATTGAATTAAATATTTCCCCCAAAAATCTCCTGTAGACATGAAACTATTGATTTTCTTTTCACATCTTTGTGAATTATACCTGTACTGTGGTGAGGACATGCTAGATATGTACCCAAAAATAATAAAAACTTGGTTATAAATATTTTTTGGAATTATGATTAAAATATATTGTGATATGAATAACTTGTCAATTTTGTGATATAGATTTTACTAAACAATTTTTTGACTCAGAAATTTTGTATTTTCTGACATCAGAATAATCACAATTATACTCTTGTTCTAAGTACCTACATGTGTTGAGGAGTTTAGTGTACAAGAAGCCATTAGCTTCATTCCGCACAAGCAGAGAGAATGGGTCCAGGGAAACAGCCTAAACAAAATATGTGAACAGGTTTCTTATCCATAATTTTGACAGCAGTGTCATGCACTGATAATTCAATTATAATGAAGTACTGACATTATTGAAAAAATCATATATAATGGTTCTAATTTTACTTCTTATTACTATTCAAAAATTATGCCTTTTTCTTCCTCTACAGCTTGTAAGCAACAAACGAAATCCTTTTGGGGTGAGATAGCATAAAACAGTAAAGGCTTTTTTAAACACTAAAGCTTTGGAGGTGTATTTCACTGATTTAGAGTCCCCCTAGTTCTAATGGATATGAGAGGTAGGTCCCAGCAGTCTAACAAAGATAAAAAAAGTAGGGAATTTTTTTTGTTTTTAGAAAAGTAATTTTCTTATGCCACTTTTGGCTAACTAAATTTAGTCAAGTGGAAAACACCAAACTGGATAAAATATAATCCAATAATTTTGAAATTTGTGAGCCTTCTTTACATCCTGCATATCTGAATTGCTTTCAAGTACTTTGGCAACAGCTTCCTTTCATATATATATATGGCTATATATAGATATAAATATGGATATGGATACATATAGGGGGTACATATTTTGGGATTTTATATATATAGGGAGATGTATATATCAGTAAATAGATACATTGGGAGACACATATAGGAAAATACATATATAAGGATATATATAAGAATATTTATGGAAAGACACACACAGGTATACACACACACATATATGTGTGTTTATGATACACATATATATACATATACACAAATACACATATATATGTATATATGTGTGTGTGGATCATATATTTACTTAGTTTCTAAGTATGTCCAGAGTGGAAGAAACCCCACCATGAAAAAATTTTAGAAATCAAGAAATAAGAAGGTATCGGGTTTCTCATAAGATAATATCTTAAATATTATACCTTTTGGATTTCAAAAAGATGGAGACAATTGGAGAAGAGTTTGCTATTCAAGTAGCTTCATTATGTGTCCCAGAGCTGTTTCCCTTCCAATGAAGTGAGGGGATGTTGATTAAACATAAAATAGCATTCTCATTGTTGTTTGATTCAGTGTATGACTTGGAGGCTGCCATGGATTGTTCAATTGACCTTGATGGATGTTTCCAATCATTACTTTTTCCTAGCTGTATCATGGCCAAGTCCACCAGATGTCAGTACAATATAAATTATCCAAATACTTTAATTTAAAAGCCAAATATAGAAGACGAAAATGAAATTGCCATAAAACAAATCCACTTCATTGAATTATAAGAAATTTACGCATACTAAATAGAAAGAGAGATTGTAAAACTGGTCATTATAAACTATAATGCGATTTTTAAAATAATTTCTAATAGTCTTCTTTAACATTAATGTAATCTGAATAAATTTGATCTAGTATTTATCCTTCTTCCTGTCTCATTATCATTCAAATGCAGTATTTGCCAGATGACTTCTTTATTCACTGATGGTTTTATGCATTATCATTTCCTCATTACATTTTTCTCTTGATTATTTTTTCTACTCTAAAAAAAGAGAAAATCATGAAAATAGTATATTCCGTGACATATTTCTTTACTTGATCACAGTTAAACTAAAGGTTAATATGGGTAACACTTGCTGGCAATGAGTTGAATTCTTGATGTTAAGACATATCAATGACATTTTTTTTCCCAAATATATTTGAAAATATAATTTTTGTGGTTGATGAGAAAGTTGTTAGTTTACATCCTTAATGCATGCACACACACAAACACACACACAGATACTCAATGAGAAAAAAAGAGGCTTCATAGAAGTAAGAGAAAAATATCACTAAGCCTGTATTTGTCTCTATTGGTTTACTGTTCTTTGTGTAGAAATATGCAGGAGAGAGGATTTGCTCGTTCTGCTTAGCATTAGAGGAACTTTCTCTCTCTCTCAAATTTAGTTTCTTTCTTTTTTTTTCCCCCCCAATTTATGGCACTCAACAGAGTTTTCTACTTCACCTTCCCAACTCCAATACCTACATCTTGGGATACCTAGTGTGACAACTGGGTAGGGATATATATTGTGACAGAATTTAAAGACAAAGTAATATGAGAAACAGGCAAGCTAATGCCATCCTTCATGCTTGCAGCTCCTAATAATACACTTTTGCCAACCTGAGAATTATAACATAGGTAGAATCTTCATCTACTATTTTATCCTTGCACTTTCAACCCAAAAGTCATCACTCTGTTCCTTTAAGGAAATGGTCAAGTAAGGGTTTTCTTCCTATACCTAGGTAATTTGCGCCTTAGGCCTTGTAGCAACCCCGAATTTATCTTCATATTTTTTCACCCCTAAAATTAGTTCATTATTTTGTTTAAATATCGAAGGGCCTGATTTTTGGGCACATATTCTGCATCCCATGAGTTTATAATCTGAGCAAAAGGACCAATCTTGTGACCAAAGCAGTAAAATAATGTGTTAGAGATACTGTGTAGTTCTTCCTGAGAAAGTAAACAAGTAAACTTGCAGAGTATAAATGGCTCACATCGATCTGAAAGGACCTGTCAAGTTGAGCTAAACCCAACAAAGGCAAGAAAACTGAGGGCTCAGCTATCTGAAGGCTGAAGATATGGATTCCATCAGTGAAGCTGGTGAAACTAGTGCTGGCAAACTATGAAACAGAGAATGCATTCACACCATCAATTTCTGAACAAAATATTAATAAATAATATTTATTAATATAAAGAGAAAAGAGACACTAAAAGACACTGCTCTTTAAATATGTCACATTTTAACAGGAGAAAAACCGTAAGATTTTCCAAACAGCTTTTTAAAAACACATCTGATGTGATTCAGTATTCATTCGTAGTTTCAAAAGCCATAACCAAAAAATAGATGGGAATTTTCTTAACCTGAAGAAGGGCAAAAACAAACATATAAACAAATACAAAATATACAGAAAGGATTCAAATCCTCCCCAAAGGTCAGAGAAAAATACTTTGAAAGGAGTCTGGAATTGCCACGATTCCTGTTTCAAAATTGTCCTATGGATGTTTTCAACACAATTTGTACAGGAATCACTCAGTCTTATCTTCCTCTCACCCCCACCTCTTTGCTGTCACTTTCCCATCTTCCCTGCTTGCCAGTAGATCATGGCCATCTTCTTGTCTGTTAACTCTCTTGGCTGCCATTGTCTTTTCCAGGATTAGACTTTTTATTATTCCTAGACAGGAGCTGCAGGAGATCTCACATCTAGAATCAAACTGATTGTACCCTTGGAAGTTCTGGCTCCCTCTGCTTTTTCTAGATTTATATGAAATACCAAAGTGTAGGGCAGGGAATCTGGCTTCCCCCAAGGCTTCTTAAGATGTCTGGTAACACAACTCAGAATTTTAAGAGTGATGGTATGTTACTTTGCTTGATTCATTGTTCCTCAATGTAAACACTTATCGAAATGTCACATTGCACTCCATAAATATATCTGACTCTTATTTATTAATTTTTTAAAAATTTAGGAGAGTTAATGACCTCTAGAACAACATGACACACAAAGCAAGACAGAGAACTGGCAGAAAAATGTTGCTCCCTTCCTCCTGAGAAAATAGAATGCCCCAAGACACAGAGGTTATCTGTGTGTCTCCAGAAATATCTTGTATGCCACAGCAATATGTTTTGTCTTTATTTGTTTAATTTTAGCAGCAGCTAGGTAGCATATTATATTGTCATTACTTTTCTGCCTTATCTTTTTATTTTTTCCTTCACTTTAGGACTATATCCCAATTAAATGAAAGATTAGCATGTACTTAGTGCTTGAGTGTTTTCTAGAAAACTTGGATTAAACAAGTTCCTAGTCAGTGTAATAATAAAAGGAAATCAATTAAATGGGAAATGACTGAAAAATTGAAATCAAAATGCCATTAACTGTTGGCAATATGGTCCATATAAATAATGTAAAAAATCTCCAGATTAATTATAATATTGAGAGAAAGATTTTAGAATCTAGCAGTGACTTTTGGATACAAATGTTATGAACCCAAATAGCTGTTAGTCATAAACTAAATTAATATATTTTGATATATCAAGTAAAATATGGTATTGAACATGAATAAACTGAAGTTCATAAATACCATTAATCTCAAAAACACAATGTTGTCTGAAAGAGTAAAGTCATAGAAAAACACATGAAGTATGCTTCCATTTATATAACTTTAAAAATAGATATCTATTTATTCATGTAAATGAATATATGCATGCTTGGAAATACTATCAAGTAAATCAAGGGAAATATTGTAACAAAATTCAAGCTGGTATTACTTTATGAAGTAAGAAGAAAAGGAACAAGATGGGGACAATCATATAGGAAGTTTTCCAAGAAAATAATAATACTCTCTTAAGCTAAATGGTGAATGCATAGGAGTCATTTTAGCCTCCTTTTAGCTCTATACATAATATACACACTTTAGTGTGTACAAATGATTTCACATTAAAAAATTACTATGGAAGTTGTTTGCTTGTTTGTTTGTTTTCTTCTTTTTAAAGTCATGTTGTACCAAAACATTCTCTAGACATACTGTGCTGATTTGGAGTCAGACGGAGGTTACAGATTACAGTAATTCAGAAATCGATTTATTTGAGTGGACACCAAAGGTAAATTTCTGATGTGCAGGTAGTTTTACGATCAGAAAGTTAAGATAGCAAAACAATTTCATCTTTGGTTACATTTTGTTCTGATGAGCTGGCCTGGAGATATAACTATCTTATTGAACTGTTTCTTTCCCTCCTCAGCGGGAAGATGTATTTCAAGTTCAACATAACCAACTTACAAACTCTTAGTGCACAACTCATATATCTGTCTGAGACGATATGACTCTGGTACAACAGGGAAAAGGTGCAAAGTATTATTTTCATGAAGTTTCATTTGAATATATCAGAGCCCCTGCCATGTGAGGGCCTTTGAAAGAAACAAAAATAGATAGTATGTGCTTATTGGAGAAAATTCAGGATTTGAAGTTGGCAGTACCTAAGGGTAGATTTAATTTTTTTTTGAGAGGAGGAATTATTCCCTCTGATACTTTAAACATATAGCACCTTTTTAACGTCTTATAAGGTTGGCTCATTCCTTTGTGTCTTCTTCATGGCAGATGATGATTTCAAGAGCTGAATATGTTACAGAAAATAATTAAAAGCTTACCATCATCTACTGAAGTATTCAAGCACATAGAAGACTACCACAGAAATAAATAAAGGGAGAAACTGGGGGAGCAATAAGAAAACTCAAGTGTATTTTGCAAAATGACAGTTTTTAAAACAAGCTCAAGGGTTTGTTAAGGCCTTGTCTTAGATGCAGAGCCTAAAAATCTGGCTTTTCTTTGATGTTTGTTATTTGATTTCTCAGACTAGCGTAGGCTTCCAGATCTGAAGAAAAATCTCTCCCATTCAGACCCCAAATAGATTCCTCAATACAATTTTTTCTAAGAAACAAAGTAAATGCCTTTAACTTTCTTATATCTTGAAAAATCAAATCATAGAGCAGAAATTTTCCACTGAGTAAATAATTAAATGTATTGCATCTATTATTTTGTATCTGAGTTAATGTGATGGGAAGGAGAAGGGAACTGAGGGGAGAAAAATAATTAGAAACAAACATAGATACGTTGAATTGCTGAAAGGCCCCACGGGGAGACACACACACACACACACACACTCTAAATAAATAATTTTTAAAAAGCAAACAAAACACACTACTTCAGTTAGAGGACTGTACTAGTAGTGATGGGTACCTGATATGTTGAAAGTTCCACTCTGCCCTTTACTCAGCAGGAACACACAATTACAACAGCTAAAATTACAGGAAAAAAATAAAGTGAAATGGTTCAGCTCTTGGAAGCCAAACACAAACAGCAGCTCTGACCTTTACATTTCTAGTGACTGCATGAGCGCTGGTTCATCTCAGCACAATAGCTTTAAAAAGATTAGTAATCAGTTTTCTTAAAAAATATTGCAGGCATCTGAATTGAGTGATCATTTAAAATTAATAAATAAAATGTCAAAATGGACTTTTATTTACATGATTGATAGGAGGCTTGTAAAGGATTTGTTATGGTTGGAAATAGTACATAGAATGAATGCATCAAGCTTTTTACAGGAAAAAATGTGTATTCATATATTATCATTACAATTTCTAGCTCTTAACAATTGTTGAAAAGGAGAACAGAGAAATTAAATAAATGGCAGTGTGTGTATCAGGAGAAGTCCATCATAGAAACTGAAAAAACACTTTCAAGTTCATATCTCCTTCTCAATGTCAATGTCTGCAAGCAGCAACCACCAGTAGCTACTTGATGTCAAAGCACTGCACTATGGAGAAAGAGCAAGGGGCATCAGGCCAAGAATAATTGCTGATGATATAGTATGTGAACAAGCATTATGAGAACAGAAGAGAATGAAAGCCCTCCTGCTGTGAAATGCCTGTTAATTAAGTATGCCGTCCTTGACAACTACAGCAGTAAGAACAGTTTATGAACAGTGAGGACAGTAGCCAACTGCCAGGGCAAAGAGCATCTAGTGATGGGTACCTGACTCTCTTTCCATAATCGACAAGTTGTTGAAACTAGAAAACAAAGTCACATTATAGACAGTGTTCTCTTTCACTCGTGCTTGTTTTCCCCACTTTATTAAGGTATAATTGACAAATAATAATTGTATCTATTCAAGATGTATCATATTCGTTGCAAATATATATACACACATCTATTCAAGGCATACAATGTTTACATATATTGTAAATGTTGTGAAATAATTTCCATGATCAAGCTAATTAATATACCTATCGCCTCACATAGGTGCTTCATTTTGTGAGGGGTGTGTGGGTGTGTGTGGGTGTGCACACTGAGAATATTTAGGATTTACTTGCTTAGAGAATGTCAAGTATGCAATACGTTTTTATTAACTGCAGTGACCACGCTGTACATCAGGTTTCTGGAAATTTCTCATCTTATAACTGAAAGTTTCTACCCTTTGACCAACATCTCACTCAGCCAACCCCAGTAACCAGCCTTCTACTCTTTGTTTCTGTAAAACAGACTTTTTTAGATTTAACATATACTTGGCATAACATCCTCCAGGTTCATCTCTCTTGTTTCAAATGGCTGAATTGCCTTCTTTTTCAAGGCAGAATAATATCTCATTGAAATATGTATACACACACAAACACATACATACATGATATATATATAATATACATATCATAATTTCTTTATTAATCCATTAATAGGCATTTAGGTTATTTTCCATATCTTGGCTATCACAAATAGTACTGCAATAAAAATGGGAATGCAGATATCTCTTCAAGATAGTGATTTTACTGCCTTTGGATGTACACCCAGAAGTAAAATTGCTGAATCAGGAATTACTCTTGCAAATGTTTCTTTTAAAATGATATGAACATAGCTTTTGAGCCATAATATATAACACATATTTTATATAGCAAATCAATAAAGACTAAAGTTCTCTTTTAATATGTCTATTTTTTTCTCTTTAATCCTAAATTTGGTAAGTGAAATACTTTTCTATAATAGCTTTTAGTTAATTGGTATTTAGTGAATGCAAAGACAAACTTTAAAAAAACTCTTTTCTTCCTTTTTACAAGGTGAAGGAGCAAATGGTTGAATTATGTAATTAATAAATTAGAATATGATGTGTACATTGTCATAATTACTATCCAGATAAAGTTCATTAAGCTTAAAGCTAAATGTAAAAGCTGCAAATTTATTTATTTATATAGTTGTACATTTGTATACATCTACCTAAATATATAAGGTGTGGTAAGATTAGTTAAAAAGGTTATGGAAAATTAAATTAATTTTCCCAAAGAAAATTTGAGACATAAAAAAAGTCTTCTTAATATGTTGGTTCTGAATATGAGGATTGAGTTTTAGAAAAGAAAGATTAAGGATTGAAAGAGGAGAAAATACTTGAAAATAAATTATAATTTTTAAAGATTAGTAAATAATTAAAGGCAACATTTGAAAAACAAACAATTAGTAAAACTGATTATTACCCTTTCAAAAATAGGGAAACATTGAAATGATTCAAGAGAATATGAGAAATAGAGAGTTAACATATTTTGAAAATAAAAACTTTTGTTGTCTGGGTACAGAATAACTTGGTTGCCTCACAAAAGACAAATGCAAAGTCACAGTTTATATATAATCCACATAGAATTTAAATAAATAATTTATTATTAAATATTTTCCTTATGAATAGATTTTTTATATTGAGTTGATTTTATTAAGAATTTTAAGATATTTTATTTTTTAACTTTATTTTTATTATTCATAAACTTTTGAGCTAATCTTAACACACCTTATATATGTAGACAGACATATACAAATGTACAACTACATAAATAATAAAATTAGAGCTTTTACATTTAGCTTAATTAACTTTATCTGCATAGTAAACAAGACAATGAACATATTACATTTAAATTTATAATTTTATATGTAGCAAATCTCTAAACAAATTGATATATGGTATTTGTTATCTTTTATGGAAAATCATATTTTTCTGTAATTATTATACCTAGCATATTGTTAATCATTATGTAATCACCTTTAACCAAAGTGACCATCTCTTGTTATCTCATGACTGAAAGAAAAGTAGAAGACAGGAAACCAATAAATATCTAGCTGTTTTTATCGATGAGCACACATTTCATATTAGCTTTCCAAATTTAAAAATGGCAAAAACTCCCACATAACTAACATTATCCAAAATCATTTGCACATCACCTGATTGCTAACCATTTAAAAATGTAGAACTAATTTAATCACCAAATTATATATCAAAATTATTTAAATATGTATAAATTTATTAAATTTAAAACGTGGAAGTGAACTAAAGATCTACAAGTTACAAATGCATTCAATTAAACACAATTTTGTTTTTATCATTTTAATTTGTAAGAATAATAACTTGATAACATACAGCTGATATAGACATTTAGAACTCTTAAAGAAATAGGAGTTTGATTCTACTTCTTCAAAATCTAGAATGTTATGTGGACTTTAGATACATACAATTAAATGAAAGAGAAGACAGATAAGTTTTTGGTCAAATTAATTACCTCACTGTAAATTTTCAAAAGTTCCTCTATTTATCATGAATATCAAATAAAAATTTCTAACAAAATTTATGAGCTTTAACCCTGCTCTTTATTTTTTAATTCTTTAAATATTGTTTAAAATATCTCCTTATCATCTAATCTTAGAACTAGTGGTCTTATAATGAGTAAATATATTACTTAATTATATTTCTTAGTGAAATTTTAGAATGAACAATTTCTTGCAGAGAAAACATTTTTAAAGATCAAAACTAAAACTATTTATTTTTACTTACTCCTTTTAGAAATTTTTAACACCGTCTTGACCATTTCTAGCATGTACAAATATTGGCAGCCCTTCATTTGATTAATCTTCAGTTCTCTAAGAAATAGGAGTAGAAGATAGAGAGGAAGAATACAGGTGATATAGATATATATATATAGATATGGAAGAAAAGAGAGAAGACAGTGACAGAGAGAGAGAGTGTGAGGAAAAGGGAAGGAAAGTGGAAGAGGGAGAAGGAGAAAGGAACAATCAATTACAGCTAGGTTAAATAATGTCCTAGGACCTTGACGATTTTATCAAACCACAAGATTACAAAGTCATTGTTTATTCACCGAGAAAGTATAGAACCTGAGGAAAGAGAAATTCCCATAACAAGCAGTGTTTTAGATGGACAACCATCTCCCCATGAAAGTTTCTTTCTTCTTTTTGTTTTTTCGGCCTAAGGTATGATAATTGTTAATGTCAAAAGTGTTCACAAAATGGCCACATCATAATGGCTCTTCATTATTCTTGGTGATATTGTACCCAAGTTCAAATATTTGATACCATTATTTCCGTGACAAGTGAAGATATGTAAAACCAGATACCTTCCAGAAGACATTAGAAAATTGTGTGGGCCTTTCTTTCTCCCTCCCTCCCTCCCTCCCTTCCTCCTCCTCCTCCTTCTTCTTTTCTTTCTTTCCTGCTTGCTTGCTTGCTTGCTTGCTTGCTTGCTTGATGGGAGTTTCACTCTTGTCACCCAGACTACAGAGCAATGGTGCAATCTGCACTCATTGCAATCTCTGCCCCTTGGGTTCAAGAGATTCTCCAGTCTCAGCCTCCCAAGTAGCTGGGAATACAGGTGCCCACCACCATGCCCAGCCAATTTTTGTATTTTTAGTAGAGATGGGGTTCCATCGTGTTGGCCAGGCTGCTCTCAAACTCCTGACCTCAGGTGATCCACCCGCCTTGGCCTCCAAAAGTGCTGGCATTACAGACGTGAGCCACTGTATCTGGCCCATTATTTCTAAAGAAGCTGCAAAACAAATAGTCAGATCTCACAAATGCTGTATCTCACCCTACGCTTTACTAAGGAGCTCTGAGAGATAAAAGAAAGGAAAAAATAAACCATAAAAGTATCAGCAAGGAAAAACAGAATTAATTGATATTTTTCAGTGTTCAAATAAAACAAGTCAAAGCTCAGATACAGAGGAGGATTTGCTTCAGAGGCTGAATAAAAGAATCTTGAGAAGAGGAGGTAACAAAGACCCTCTGGCATTCACAACCTTGTCAAAGTTCCCTGGTTCAAACAGTGGGAGGGTCTAGACTATTTCTGGGGAAATGCAGATGCAGACATTGTACTTGTTAGATATCCTAGAATAAGAGCACCAGAATGTAGGTGAGAAAAGGGTTTTATATTTATTCTAATTGGAAAGTGTATTCGTCTGTTTTCACATGACTGATAAAGACAAATCCAAGACTGTGAAGAAAAAAAAAGGTTTCATGGACTTACAGTTTCATGTGGCTGAGGAGGCCTCACAATCATGGCAGAAGGTGAAAGGCACATCTCATATGGTAGCAGACAAGAGAAGAGAGCTTGTTCAGGGAAACCCCCCCTTATGTAGTCATCAGATCTCATGAGACTTATTCATTATCATGAGAACAGCACAGTAAAGACCTGTCCCCATGATTCAATCACTTCCCACAGGGTCCCTCCCACAACACATGGGAATTCAAGATGAGATTTGGGTGGGGACACAGCCAAATTACATCATTCTGCCCCTAGCCCCTTCCAAATCTCATGTCCTCACATTGAAAAACCAATCATGCCTTCCCAACAGTTCCCCAAAATCTTAACTCATTTCAGCATTAACTCAAAAGTCCATAGTCCAAAGTCTCATTCAAGACAAGATAAGTGCCTTCTGCCTGTGAGCCTGTGCAATGAAAAGCAAGTTAGTTATTTCCTAAACACAATGGGAGTACAGACATTGTGTAAATACAACCATTGCAAATAGGAGAAATTGGGCTAAACAAAGGGCATAAAGGCCCCATACAAGTCCAAAATCCAGCAGGGCAATCACATCTTAAAGCTGCAAAATGATTTCCTTTTACTCTCTGTCTCATGTTCAGGTCACATTGATGCAAGAGTTGGGCTCCCATGGCCAGGAGCAGGTCTGTCCCTGGAATTTGTAGGGTACAGCCCCCGACTGTTTTCACAGGCTTGCATTGAGTGTCTGCAGCTTTTCCAGGCACACAGTGAAAGCTGTCAGTGGCTATATCATTCTGGGGTCTGGAGGACAGTGGCCCTTTTCTCACAGTTCTACTAGGCGGTGCCCCAGTAGGGACTGTCTGTGGGAGCTCCAACCCCACATTTCCCTTCTACACTGCCCAGCAGAGGTTCCTCATAAGGGCCCCGCCCCTGCAGCAAACTTCTGCTTGGACACCCAGGCATCTGAAATCTATGCGGAGGTTCCCAAACCTCAGTTGTTGACTTCTGCGCACTTGCAGGCCCAACACCATGTGGAAGCCGTTAAGGCTTGGGGCTTGCACCCTCTGAAGTCATGGCCCAAGCTCTACATTGGCGCCTTTCAACCCTGGCTGGAGCAGCTGAGACACAGGACACCAAGCCTTTAGACTGCACAGAGTACAGGGATCCTGGGCCCAGCCCACAAACCAGTTTTTTCTCCTAGCACTCTGGGCCTGTGATGTGAGGGGCTGCTATGAAGACCTCTGAAATGCCCTGGAGACATTTTCCTCATTGTCTTGGGGATTAATATGTGACTCCTAGTTACTTATGCAAATTTCTGCAGCTGGCTTGAATTTCTCCTTAGAAAATGGGATTTCTTTTTTATTGCATTGTCAGGCTACAAATTTTCCAAACTTTTATGCTGGTTACATTTTAAAACTGAATGCCTTTAACAGCACACAAGTCACCTCTTGAATGCTTTACTGCTTAGAAAGTTTTTCTGCCAGATAACCTAAATCATCTCTCTCAAGTTTGAGGTTCCACAAATCTTTAGGTTGGGGCAAAATTCCACCACTCTTTTTGCTAAAACATAACAAGAGTCACTTTTGCTCCTGTTCCCAACAGGTTCCTTATCTCCATTTGAGACCGCCTCAGCCTAGATTTCATTGTCCATATTATTATCAACATTTTCGTCAAAGCCATTCAACAAGTCTCTAGGGAGTCCCAAACTTTTCCAAATTTTCCTGTCTTTTTCTAAGCCCTCCAAACTGTTCCAACTATTGCTTGTTACCCAGTTCCAATGTCGCTTCCACATTTTTGGGTATTTTCTCAGCAGTGCCCCACTCTGTCATGAATATTTCCTCCTTATTTTGTTAAAAACATGTTTGTGCATGAATACACTTGTACTAATAAATTATCTTCATTTTATTTCCTTTTCCTTCATCATATGACATAACCTTTATTGAGTTCATATCAAAAATTAAAATATTATTAGCTTTATGTAACAGCATTTGGCTTGAGGATTGGTGGGTTTCCAGTTGTAGGAAGGATAATTAGTTGTATTATGTTAGGCATAATTAGGACCTTATTATTGTCTTTATTTGAAGAGTATGTATGATCTCAAGAGATGTGTATGGATTCAAGTTGACAAGGGGTGGACTTGTGATGGTTAATACAGGGTGTCAATTTGATTGGATTGAAGGATGCAAAGTATTGATTCTGCTTGTGTTTGTACGGGTGTTACCAAAGGAGATTAACATTCCAGTCGGTGGGCTGGGAAGACAGGCCCGCCCTTAATCTGTGTGGCCACCATCTAATAAGCTGCCGGCACATATAAAGCAGGTAGAAAAACCTGTAAAGGCTAGCCTGGCCTAGCCTCCCAGGCTACATCTTTCTCCCATGCTGGCTGTTTCTTGCCCCCAAACATTGAACTCCAAGTTTTTCACCTTTCAGACTTGTATTACCTTCCTTTGAGACTCGGACTGGCTTCCTTGCTCCTCAGCTTGCAGATGGTCTATTGTGGGACCCTGTGATTGTGTGAGTCAATACTACTGAATAAACTACAATATATACATGTATTGGTCAGGGTTCTATCCCTCTAGAGAACCCTGACTAATATAGAAAGACATTAGGAAAATCAGACTGCTCTAGATTTTTGACATTTGGTGGAGATTTTAAATAATTACAACAACAGCAATTAGGTAAGCAACTAAATGATGGGAAAGAGGAAAACAAAAACTGGAAATATTGTGGGTGGGGAAGCAAAGAGTTACACTACTTTGATGGTTTATGTCCAGGGAAGTGCATTGATGAGATTTGTTAAGCATTCTCAGTTCTAGAAGATGACACTCTAAGAGATAAGTCTAGGAAAAGTATCTTCTCTTTTTCAAGAAACTGGGTCTTCGTTTTCTTAAGAAAATTGGCTATAAAAAGTTCAAAAGCTATCTCACTCCAGTTAAATAGCAACCATTAAAAAGAAAGGAAAAGGAAGATGCTGGAGAGGATGTGGAGAAATAGGAACGGTTTTACATTGTTGGTGGGAGTGTAAATTAGTTCAACAATTGTGGACACAGTGTGGTAATTCCTCAAGGATCTAGAAACAGAAATACCATTTGACCCAACAATCCCATTACTGGGTATATACCCAAAGGATTATAAATCATTCTACTATAAAAACACATGCACACATATGTTTATTGCAGTGCTGCTCACAATAGTGAAGACTTGGAACCAACCCAAATGCCCATCGATGGTAGACTGGATAAAGAAAATGTGACATATATACACCATGGAATACTATGCAGCCATAAAAGAGGATGAGTTCATGTCCTTCACAGGGACATGGATGAAATTGGAAACCATCATTCTCAGCAAATTAACACAGGTACAGAAAACCAAACACCACATGTTCTCACTCATAAGAGGGAGTTGAACAATGATAACACATGGACACAGGAGGGGAACATCACACACCAGAGCCTGTCGGGGGTGGGGGGTTAGGGGAGGGATAGCATTAGAAGGAATACCTAATGTAGATTATGGGTTGATGGATGCAGCAAACCACCATGGCACATGCATGCCTAGGTAACAAACCTGCATGTTCTGCATATGTATCCCAGAACTTAAAGTATATATATATAAGAGAAAAAAAAAAGTTCAAAAGCAAAACACAATTGATGACAGTAGCATAGTATGGAATATTAGACTGTGAGAAGTCGGGTCATCTATGCAAAAGAAAATATAGGTCAATACAAGCTGTGCTGCAACACTATTTTAGGGCAATTAGAGTACTGATATAAATTGGAGCAAAACTGGACCAGAGGTTCTCTTAGAACTTATTTGTCAACTTAGTCCCAATATGTGGAAATTGTTTACAGTTTCTGCAATCACTGTTATTACTCTAATGCAAGAACATAGGCACAACAATTCTGAGAATAGATATCTTTAATCCTGGGAGAATTTCATAAAAATTTTTAGGGCCAGCAAGCTTAAATTCAATACCAAAAAAAGAGATAAATCTGGAAGAAAGTAAACCAGCAAAGTAAGAAAGGGCCAAGTCTTTCTAATCTGACAAGGATATATGGAAGTTTTGGTGCCTGGGTACTATGGGCTGAATTGTGTCCTTCTAAAATTTATGTCCCGAAACCCTAACCCCTAGTTCCTCAGAAGTTGACTATTTGTGAAGATAGAGCCTTTCAAGGGAAAGACTAAGTTAAAATGAGGCTGTTTAGAGTGGGGCCTAATCTAATCTGATTGGTGTCTTTATAAGAAGAGGAAATTTGCCCATGCATGCAGGAATGACAGAGAGAGAGAGAGAGAGAGAGACTAGGGATATTTGTGCACAGAGGAAATATGTGAGGAAACCAAACCTGCTGATGTCTCGATCTTGAACTTTTAGTCTCTAGAGCTATGGGAAAATAATGTTTTGTTGCTTAAACCACCCAGTCTGTGGTATTTCCTTATGACAATCCTAGCAAACTAATACACTGGGTGACTCATATTGCACCAGCACTAACATGCCATTATTGTTTTTTCTTATTATTATTTTCATGATTCTCCAGATTAGCAGTTTATTTGTACAGATAAATAGTATCAGATAAACTTGTATAAAGTTTACTTCCTAGACCCAGTCCCAGAAATATTATAGGTCTGGAGTAATGCCCAGAAATCTGGAAATTTGCAAGCACCCAGCAGTGATTCTGATGTTGGAGTATTAAAAGCAAATTTTGAGACAAACTTCTTTAGATGTATGTGAGGAATACTCACATCTCTGGAAAGCTATGCACGTAGGTTTCTCTAATCAGTTTGAACTATTGAACAGGAGAATTAGAAATGCAGGGATGTCTTCGTACTCATCCTTTAAAATAATAATTGTAGAGTGTTCGAGATAATTTTTCATGATTTCATGATCCCTCAGTGTGATTCATTTAATAAATTAATACATTATACTTTTTTATTAGGTAACAATAGGTTAAGATCAAGCACTGTGTCATGACTTTTATATGGAGATTTCTGTGCAGTTTATTTCTTGTTTATCAGTATGGTACAAATGTGGATAGCTTCATGAGTGTAGGTCCTGCACAGTAACACTGAATATAGAAGTTTTGCCCCCTTGGTTTAAAGTTTTGTTGTTGTCATCTTAAAATTCTCAATAATTTTTAACAAGAAGTTTACATATTCATTTTGCATGGAGCCTTGCAAATTACATTCCTGATCCTGAGTACCAAATCAAGTTTGACGTTTATGACTTACGACACAGATATCTGTATTTCCCTCAGGTTTCATTTATGATTTTAGCCTCAGAAACTCTCAGAGTTGAATTAAAAACCTATATGATAGAAGTCACTCTTCATGTTTCATTGATACTAAGGATAGGGCAAATGTAGCTGAAGAGTTATACTCATGTCTTTTAATGATTTTCACATATACTAGCATTCACTATCCCACACAAAGGCATGTAAAGATCATGGGGAAGACAGAGTTTTTAACAACTGTCAGGTGAATCTGGTATGCTTCTCCTTCTTTATCTTTGTCTACAATTGAATTATTTTCTAAGCACAGGTTTATGGCACAGCTCATTTCTAGTGCTTTAAAGATACCAAGAAAATCACACTAGGAATGTCTCTCCTCCATTTCAAGCTACATAATTTATTTTTATTCTTTGTTTTCCTTTCTGTATTAAGCATAATTACGGAAAACAAGATTTTTGTCATGTCAAAATGGTATGTTTAGAGAAGAATTTGAGTATCTCTTAAAACAGTCATCGATCCTTTTTTTTGGTTCCTCTCACTTCCCACTTGTTATACTCAAAGAAACATAATTATGTATTATAATTTAGAGAAAATTACCCCTGTAAGTCTATATTCTATACATTTAAATCCAGAAAACTGATTAAGACTTAATTATGGATTAAAATGTATATGTAAGAATTATAATTACAATGTGTAATAAGAATTATAATTACAATGATATCTAACATATATTTTGTATTCACTGTATTTCCAGCACTTTACTAAGTACTTTACATATATCAATATCTTCGATCTTCACAAAAATTATATGAGGTAGGTGCTTCCAGGCATTATGGATGATGAAATTAAGGCACAGAGAAGTGTGGGTGATTGTCTCAGCATCCAGGGTTACCCATTGTATGGAGGAGACTCCTAAACTACAATATTAGGTAGAATAAGATAAAAATTTTCAAATACCCTTCTTTTGGTTCTTATCAAAAAATTAATTTCTTGTTAAGACAAGTTTGGTCTTACTTATACATTCTTGAATAGTAACATATATTCTATCACTCAAAACAAAGTATAGCAAAATTCCAATAATTACCTCTGCAAAACTTGAGCAGCACATACAGAGATTCTATGTTAAAATTTTTAATACTGTATTGAATAAGTATGTACAAAGCACCATTATTCCTCAACGTAGATTATATGTACACAGTGGCTGTTTGAAATAAGAAACTCTTTGGGAAACAGTGAAATGTCTTTATTGTGTGACCTTTTAAGTACACTTATATCCCCTAAAATGGGACAATTTCCAAAACATCAGATTAGATGTATGTAGCATCAGAACTATGAACTTAACACTTACCTTGCTGTCATTGAGCTTTAGGTGGTTCCAACTGTGAAGAATCAGCTGTGTGTTTGTGTTCTATGAGAATGGTTTTATTCACTCTATGTCTAGATCAAGTGTGAGAAGATGAGAGTTGAAACTCTGTTCAGGTAGAATATCCAGGAAACATGACTCATATAACAGGTCACCTGGCTGAGCAATGAAATGATGGTTCCCAGAAGCACAGAGAGCAGAACTAGAGAAGGGTGGAAAAGAGAGTCATATATTAGAGCCATGTTAGTGATCCAAGGTGATTTCTCAGATCTTTAGAAACGAGACAATGAAGGGGAAGTAAAAGTATGAATAAGACTAAGAGATCAGAAGAGGTTGAATAAATATAAGGATGAATGTCAGAGTAGGGCTGTAGGTCATGAAAAAATACCTGGGCTGAGGTGAAGAGCGAGGAAGGTTTTAAAATTTATTTCCACCACCATAAACTAACTGAGTCATAGATACAGCCAATGAAGCAGAGGAGTAAATACTTTAGCACAGCAGGTGGATTGACAGAAGTCCTATAAATAACATTCTTTATCTCATTTATAAAATCTTAGATGTAATGTAAGCAGCCTTCTCAATGTCTCTTGTGTGTGTGGATACATCACAACTTGCCTTAACAACATGATTTTATTACCTGAAATTAAAAACAAAACAAAACAAAACAAAAACAAAAAATTAAATCACAGAAAATCATGTCGTCACTTATTGAACAAATATTTACTGAGCACCTACTCAGTGCTGGGACTGTTCTAGAGCTCTGGTAACAAACCAAGGAAACAAAATTCCATGCTCAAGGAGAATGTACATCAGTTCTGATTGGTAGAGTGGGTGCTTGGGGTGCTGTATGAGGAAGGATCCTAAAGGCATCTTTGCTCTCCAGAAGGAATGAACCGTGATTGATAAGCAGTATCAGTCACTGAATGCATGCATCACGTAAATATTTTGCTGAGAGCTAGGTCTGACCTAGAGATATCGATTGGCATCTGCTTATTGATGTGGAATGGTACAAGTTGTGAATATCCACCCATCTGTCTCTTATTTCCAAGTATGTTGGATTTTCCTAGCTTCCAAAGATGAAACACAGGTAAACATTTTCCCCAAACAAAGCAATATACATGGCTAAGTTTTGCAGGTGAACTAAAAACTGTTAAACTCATGTTAACAGATTTAGGCACATAGAGTTTTTCTTTTTTTTTAATTACTCATTCATTTCAACAAGAGGAGGCATTTGAAAGATTTGGAATAAAATTCATTGTCTTTGTTAGTTCACTGGCTAGCAAAAGCAGAGAGCTAATTATATATTCTCACCAAATTCTTTCCAATCATCATCATCCAGCTCCACCTCAACCCCAACTTGGATACAAATGCTACTAAAACTTTTCTCTCTAGTGTATACAAAAGCAGTCTTTTTTCTTGTCTAAATATTTTAATGCAGAGACTAACACTAGTAGCCAACTAAATAAGTATTTGTATAACAGACTGTTGTCCAAACGCCTTACCTAAATTAATCCACTTAATCTCTAAAATAATTTAATGAAATAAATAGTAGGTCCTATGATTAGCTTCATTTTATAGAGGAAAAAAGTGAAATACATAGATGTTGAATAATTCGTCCAAGTTTGCACAATTAGCAAGCTCAAGAGTCAGGATTTGAACCTGATGTGGCTCTCTTCCTCTGTCAGGGTCTCTTGCCTAAATAATACATACACACGCTCCTTTTCCTACTTTAAATAATCGTGGCTTATCTTATTTTAATTGCAATGTTTCTATGTTTCCTGCTGCTGATGAAAATGAAGCAAAAAGATAAAAATATGGTAATGAAATTGTTTAATTGATTCATTTACTCAAAAAATATTTATTATATACCTACAACGTATTTTGTACATTTTTGGTGATGAAATACAAAGAAAAATCAATAAGCAAAAAAACCTATGTCAATTTTTGTAAGATATTACCATCTAGTGGGCAATAAATAAATGGATAATTGATATTTTCAGGTAGTTGAAAGTTCTATGAATAAAAATAAAGTACTGTAAGGGTATTGAGTATAATATGTGGTCTGAGAAGGTCTTTCTAAGAGACGTTTAATGAAGTGAGGATGCAAGCCATGAAAATATCTGCAAAGAATTTCTTGACAAAGAGAAGATAAAGTACAAAGCAATAAGGAATAATAAGGAGGATACTTTGCAGAGGGAGGGCAGATGGATTGATAAAATGTATCTCAAAGAAGCAGCCAGAAGCTACATAAACACAGAGACATATAGGGTGGAGTAAGAATTGAATTTTATTCAGATATCAAAAAATATTCTAAAGCAAGAAACAAAAAGACCTCTGATATTAAGTGGCCAACTTTAAAAAATTGCTGGTGAAAAGACTATGGTTATGAATTAAGGTAAAAAGTCTTTTATTAAGTCTCTGTGATTTTGTAACTAAGCTTCATTATCAGGGATCATGCAGTCTTATTGGCTTAGAGCTTCAGCAAAGGCATCTATTTGGGCTCAACATAGCCACTGGGCATGTGTTTGAAAGACAGAAAAGTAGATATGTTAAATCTGTACCTTGCTGTCCCAAGGAAATGCAAATAATAGCAACCCTTGCTAAAACAGTCATGTTTTGCATACTTAGAGAGGCTCCCATTCTCCATAAGCACCCTCTTTTTATAATTAACTCTTGTCTTAATTACCCAAACACATTGATAAGGTTTTGGACATAATTATGAATTGTGATGACTGCGCATATTTGCCCTCAAAAGGCAGGTAACAGAAGGCTCTATTTCAATGTGTTCTGTGAATGCCAAAGATAACTACTGAGCAAAATATTTACTTTTTAAATGGTTATAGATAGAATTACAATAAAAATTTTGAAAACCATCAGCATTTTTATTGTATGTATTGGCATTCTGGAGAAGAAATCGTAAAAAGAAATCTGCTATTGGACTCTCACCTCAGTTCTACCCTGACCTGGTAAGTGTTTTTGTAATGACAAATCAAAACCTTAAAATATAGAATCCTAACCTCCAATCACTATAAATGACCTTAAAGTTTTATAATATAACTCAATGCACTATTGAACTTCAAATTACAAATAATTATTAACTCATTAAATTCTTATCTAGAGACAACTGAGACAAGAGTATTTATTATCAAAGATACTTTTGCCAGTCCAAAGACCTTAGTGACTTTCTGTTTCATCAGAATATTTCTTGTGATGGTTACAATAAGAGTGGTTTACTAGCTACACAGAAGTTATAGTGCCACTGTTCATGCTGATTAAATTGAGGCCATATCAGCATTTTTTTCTATGAACATTTTTTCCAGAGTTTTATAGTGCTATAGTCCAACAAAAGGATATAGGGTAAGTAAACAGCTTCCAAAATCTTAGAGAAAAAAATCATGACTCCATCTCCTTATTTCCTCTCTCCAGACATCTAATGCAAGAGAGCAAAGGTAGCACTAAATTACTAACAAATCTTTGGGTACCAATAAAGGAAGCATAAAATCCGACTGCATATGTAGCTCTACAAATTCAAATCTGTCTTCAGAACAAAAGTTATGAATCATTTGTAGCAATAGCAAAAGATTTCTCTTTGAAGGCCGGATGAATTCAATGACCAAAGCAAAGCTAATAAGAGTTTCTAAAGTTTGTATTTCATAAGCTCTTTAATGCTGAATCTTATCTGAGATGTATGGTTTTTGATAGTACCTTTCTTTCCTTTCCTGTGGATAAAAGATAACCATAAGGGAGACTTTTGCTATACAGGTAATGCATGAAGGGAAATAAAAGAATCAGTAAACATAATCTTGGTGTTGACTGTGATGCTGAGTTTTTTAGTCTTATCACAACTATGATCCCATAAAAAATCCTCAAATAAAGCAGAAAACCCCCATGCACATATAACTTCAAAGTGTATCATGACCTGAAACAGAAGCGAACGTCTTTCTCACCCCAGGTAGTGATTAATTTATACCCTCAGGTATAAAACCTATTCTCACAAATACAACTACATACAATTTTTATAGGATTGGGCCATTCTCCCACTTCATGTCTACAATGCAGCCTGTGATGAAACATTTAAAGTCAAGAGGAGATCAATGCAGAGTGGTGAAAATTATGAATAAATGAACTAAAACCTTTTATTTATCCTGTCTCTAAAAATGGAAAAGCCACTTGCCTCAGTCATATCAGATATATTAAACCAAATACGCTTCCACAAATGGCCTTGTACAGGGAACTACATAAAGCAAACTAATATCAACAAAGTCACTGGTGCTTAGATACTTAAGCCATACACAGACGATGCTTATTATATACCTAGTAATGGTCTAGTTGCCTGAAACACTGAATTAGTGAATACTGAAATTTTACCCTATATGGAAGATACAGGGTTAAGTAATTGAGAGCCTCTAATTACATTTTCACAAACTGATGGATAGATTATTTTATGCATATTTCTCTTTAAAGACACTTTGTTGAACAATTAACATTGAACACACAGTCAACAGCACCAGAGCTCATGCCTGAAGGAAGCTTCTCTAACATACATAATTTCACCATGAGATACATTATATAGCCTTCTTGAGTTCAGGAAAACTAGGCAGCACTTCAGCACTACATTTGGAGGACATTTCAAACAGTGAAATCCAAACAAAATGAACAGAAATACAGAAAATGTGGCCCTAGATAGATGGAAAAAAGGACATGGTTTATAGTACAAGGGCTGAAATAAATGCAAAGCTTTGCCTTATTTGACCTCAGACTTTCCTGACATATTTTTTTGCCACTCTACAAATGTGCCTGCCCTTGAATGACCTTGAAGGCACTGTAAGTATTACTTCTGGGGTTAAAAATAAATTTTAGCAAGTAGACAAAATTGAAAATACAGAAATCACCAATTATGAGGATCAACTATATTATGCTATTCGGTTAGTTTCTTAAGAAAGAAGTCCTCAACAGTTAAGAAAATGTTTGTAAAATGTACTCAAAAAGCCCAGCATCACCTTACTGTTATTTTAAAATCAATACTAATTTCAAATTAAAATGCCATTTAAATTAAGTTACATATATTATTTAAAGTAACCCAAGATTGACTTAATTGACTTTCCTTTAAAATCTCCAACTTAAATATGTAGATTATGTAAAATATCTCCCCAGGCTATTTAACTAATTAAAAACACTATTAATAGTGCACATAGCTAAAGAAATAGTTGCACCACGTTCATAGGTCCCCTTATAATGGACAATTAAATAAAAGCTAAGAACTTAACACTCACACACATGCAAAAATCTGTTTAAAATATTATCTTATTTTTTCTTAAAAGAAATCTGTCTCAAAATACCTTCTGCTTCAAGTCTCCTAATTGGTAGGGCAGGTGGAAGAGTACACAGTGACCTGAACTACAACTTGTATAAATCAGAAGATATGTAAAGCATGGATTCAATTGAAATCATATTCAGGAGTAGTTAGGATAGGTGAGTTTAAGAAAACTCTAGATATGGACCTTGATCAGTTTTGCCAAAGCTACCTTATATGATATGGTATATGAAAAGGGAGGTTTCCTGAGCTTTTAATAAAGTGCTAAAAACACCTTTAGAAAATATTGGTGTTTTTAACTGGTCTATGTGTGTGTATGTGTCTATTATCTATCTATCTATCTATGTATCTATGTATCTATCTATCTATCTATGTATCTATGTATCTATCTATCATCTACCTATCTACATATCTTCTAAATAAAAATAATGTGTTTTTTATTGTGTAAACATAGTTTCACAATATGTGTAAACTGTGTAAACGTAGTTTCAAAATAAGACCCCTACTGCCTTGCCTCCAACTAAATTTTCACCCCTAAAAATAGTATGAAAATTCTTCATAGTTCATGAATCAAGTCAGAGATTAGAAGATATACTGCATTCATTTTCAAAAGAACTGAGCACCCAAAGATTCTCTTTGGCCAGAAGCACGTGATAAATTAGAATCTATGATGTAATTTTAAAATAAGCTTTTAGAAAATATATTACATTGTGTATCACAGCCCCAGGTCATGTTATTTGATGGAACATCCTAAATATATATTTAAGTCATGAAAGAGGAACAGCTTTTCTCAAGTAAATCAAACAGTCCCTACCACTTCATGTATCCAATTACCATAAAAGAATAAAAAGAGAATGAGAAAATTAAATAGAAATCATTATCCTCTCAACTAAGAATTCAAGGTCACAGATAGAATGCTACTTTACTTTGAAGGGGAGCAGCAAGCTGGCTGTCTACTGTGAGGGGCTCCACATTCACAGTCAGGGCATCTTTAATATGGATAAGGCCCTCAGGAGTTTGTTGAAGGCAAATCATTACTTAAATCTAGTCAAGATATCTAATTGCTGTATAAAAGTTGTACATTCTTTAGGGCTGAAAGAGACCATATTATACAAATAAACAACTAGGCAAGAACAAATACTAGGTTGTATACGTAATAAGGCAAAATCCCAACCAAACCGTATTTTTGATACATGATATCAGTCTGACATTAAATTCAATATGCATTACATAATCAGATTTCTTTAACACCGATATTCCTTTATTGCTTATCTCAATCTTAGCCAGAAGTAAGTATTCAACAGTATATAAAGAAGCCACATCAAGAATATTTACTTTCTTGATGGAAAATCTTGCTGTTTATAAAAAAATGACAAGTTAGCCGTCAGAGTGAGCTAGCAAATGGAAGGCTTAGGATGCATAAGTGATATAGTTTAGGGGTTTCATATAAGAGAAGACCTCCTGTTCCCAATATTTATTCCTGCTATTATAACTGAATTCAAATTTCACATTTGGGAATTAATCAGAATCTCAATAGATCAATGATCTCCAGAAATTATTTATTAATCTGTGATGAATCTTAGGGTAATATCTGAAAACACAAGGAACCCTCCTTGTGTTTTCAGATCTTAACTTGTTACCCAACAACTTAAGAAAATGGTGCCATTGGTGTGATACAGAATATAGGTGGTCAAAAGGAATGGTGTAACAGGAGAGCCACCCTAAAATAACGTGTGGACTTCTAAACTTTGCCTAGAATTGCCTCTGAAAGCTGTGAAGCTGTTTTTGAATGCGGTTTATAGAGAGAGTGCAAAGTTGACTTAATCACATGCATGCTGTTAGATAAGGATATTCTAGGAAGAGAGGTGAAAAAAGTCCATATGAATGTTTAAACATTAAGAACTTAAAGACAAAACATGCTGCTAAATTGCATCCATATCTTATCTTCTTATTTACATACTAATGTCTTAGAGAATTTTCCTTCTCGACTAGTTACTTAGGCTGAAAATATAAGAAAATAGACACTAAAGCGGAAATGACCAAGGTATTTTTCTTAGATTTAAAAGAGTTAGAGCTCTTATATGAATAAAGAAAATAGTTATTACTTTTTTAAAAAGGTCAGATATACCTCTCCAAAAATTTTTTATTCCTACCCACTTCTCTTTGCAATTGTAGCCTATGTATAATGGAAACAAGTATACCTGTAGGATATTTATAGGCAGAGAAGATATTTCTATACAGCACACATTATCTCATTTGAGTGTCAAAATCATCACCGAAAATGAGCACCCCCCCATAGCATTGAAGCAAAAAACATATCTAAAAGGTTAAATGTTTTGCCTAAGGTCATTTAATTCCTAAGTAAAAAATAGGATACACACACACACACATATACACACACATATGATATATATAGGAGATATATATGATATACATGACACATATATGCATGCATGTTTACACACACACACACACAGGCAGACATACACACACAGACTAGAACTCAAGTCTTTTTGTCTTTCATATCTGTTCCTTTTCTTCTAGTCTGAGCCAACACATAATATCATCTTATTCTTACCAACTGAGACTCCTTTTGCCACCACCCAATGGAGATTTCTCCATCTCCTCTTGTGATAACATTTATTGGCTCTTTCTGCAGCCCCAAGCTATCTGTAGCCCAAGTTCATTTTCCTATTCAAGTGCTGAACCAATCATTATGAAGCAAGAACAAATAGAAAAATAGACAAAAATCCCACTTACTTCACTGCCCTCATATGCTGCTTGACCTTTACCCGACTAAGTCATAGGAAAGGTTATAATAAATAAATAATAATTTCTACAAACTAAAGATTGCAGCTAAACGAAAGGAAAACTTTTGGTTTAGGAATCACTCTGGAAATGGACTTTTCTAAAATCTGTGTGAACTTTTAAATTATTAAAATCTTCATTCTATTTAACTGGTTATTTACAATCTATTCAACCATTGGAATAACAAGATACTGCTCAGGGCAGTAAAGGTGAAATCAGGATATTCATTAGGAGCCATGTACCTAAAAGTATTTGCAATAGACTTGGATTCAGGCTCATTTGATTGATGGCCCAGTTATTTTCACAGAATTCTCCCAAACTCCCCTTCCCCCCACTTCAGGACTGTACTTGTTCATATACCTAATCTTTTAAGTGCCTGAGAAGATCGTGATACAGCCTTTCCCACAGCATTTGGACAACGTCTACATGTTTGGTTAATTGCTTCTTCCTTTTATAAAAAATAAAATTTGTTAGTTGGATCTAATACATCAGAAATAAAAGAAAGAAGTGGTGTAGGTCACTAATATTTGGAGGTCAGTAAGCTTGAGCTACAGGTTGATCCCCTTTCCTGAAGAAGAATATCTGGGGCATACAAAGGGGTGAAGTTATGAATTAATTTTGAGTTGCTGGATACATCCACGACAGGTTGATCACAAAAAAAATTAATAAAAAAGAACAAAATCTCCAGCTGTTCAATGGATATTACTTAGTGCTGTGATATTTCTTACTGTCAAAGGATAATGTATGCGTGCACGTGCTCATGCACGTGCTCATGCGTGCACACACCGCCCCCCCGATAATGTATTACTATAAACAGCTTTCAGAATAATAGTATATTAGTCTTTGAAAAGCACATTACTAAAACGCTGATTTTATAACAGAAGCACTTGCCTCTACAGTTTCTTAGACTGCCTCTGCTGTTTCTAGATTTCGTCATTTGTTTTATTTTTACCCTCCTCCCCATAAATGAAAAATTTAAAAGCCTCATCTTTTAACTTATCTAAAAGTAAAATGAAACAAACATGAGAAAAAAAATCAGAATCCATTAATATTAGGTTGGCCTCATTTTTTTTTTTTTTTGTTTATAAAGAGAGTTCTTCAACTCAATGGTAAACTTTTTCTATGCCAAACTGTTCTTGCTTTCTCTCTCTCCTCAATTTACCACAACACTGAGTCCTGGAGTAGGCTTAATCTGAAAATTAAAGTTGTATCACTTCCTGAAAGGTTGAACTGGACAAGATACTAGAATAAAAAGCAAAATAGTTCAAACTTTTATCCTTTTGTAGTCTACATCAGAACACTGTTATACTATTTAGAGTAGAACTGCTTCTTAAAAATCACAGTGAAAAAATATCTCTCAGACCAAATATCAATAATTAATTAAGAACTGGCTAGCTCTGTGGAAGAATGGAATCAGGCACTTTGAAGTTATAAAGAAAATTACTAGAACAAACTCTTTCAGTATGCATTGAAGTAGAAGCAAGAAACAGCGAAAGAGCAAAGGTTTCTTAATGTGTGTGGAAGCCTGCCTGTCTTTCTGCAGCGCAGATCTGAGAGTCTGAAGGTATGCGCAGGGTCATGAGAGAGCAACAGTCAATCAAGTGAAAGCACATTATCTAGGAGGTATTCTGCTGTTGGATACCATACTAAAACATGCCAATATTTCTAGTACTAGTCTATTATTTTAAGGGAAGCAACTGGTCCTGAATATACACTCATGAAGAATATGCGGGTTGACATTTTAAAACACAGGCAGAAGAGCTGTGCTATCATCTGAACTGATACCCAGCATCTATAGGGCTTCTAAATGTCATTGGAATTATAGTTCTCAACACTCTGATTAAGTCAAGAGGAAGAGCCATCTAAATAGTCTCACCAGACTAGCTCATTTCAAAAGATCCCTTAAAGCTACAACTCAATCTGTGAAATGGGAAAGCAAATCATATTTAATCTCATTTTCCTGTAATTTCATTTGGAACCCCTCATACCATTTTTTATTGGCATATCTATTCAAGCTGACCCTCTCTTGCCAAATGCACCAAGCCCTCATTATTAGAGAGATAATAAAAATTCATAGATAATTTCAATATTACCTGATATTTATTTAGGATTTTAAAAAAATATTTCACCCACAGTTTTAACTGGCATTAACTTCAACAACACAACACGTTTTTATTGTCTTCATTTTACCGAAAAAGACATTAAGATTTCGATAAATTAGACAATTTAACCAAGATAATTGAGTGACCTATAACTGCCATCTCACTCCCTGATTCATGTAGAGAATCTCCTCGGTATTTTTTTTTTTTATTATTAGTTTGTTTATTGGCAAAGGAGCCCTCTACATAAATAACAACGTATCCACCAGAAATGATAGACCTAAGTATTTGCAAACTGCTTTTATTCTTCTTGGGAATCCTTAAGAATGACTCTATTTAAAGCAATTCAAATTGCATTACAAAGTCACCAAAAAGACACACATTAAAGGGGAGCACACAAGTATAGAGTGCTTGGGAAAGACATAAGGAACTGCTCAGATTTTGTAAAGATAGCAGGAAGCTGCTAATGGCACCTCCAGTTCAACAGCAAGCCTGGGTTTGTGGACATTTTCACTGGGTAAGCAAAGGGAATATAATTTGCAGCAATATTAAGCATTTGTCAAGTTCCTCTTGTCAATAAACACTTTGTAATAGCAGAAAACTGTTTTAAGAAGATCCCCTTTTTAGACTATCATAAGGTTTGTAAGGTATTACAGAAGAGAATTTAGGAGAACTAATCCTCATCCCATCACCTCTTTATCTGAGCTTTAATTTAGGGGCATATACTTATCTCAAGCAAATCAAACATTTCCCACAGACCTTGTTGAAGGTCTACTTTGCTCAGACATCTTAAATGGAAAGTAGAGTCAACATGATACCATGTTTCAACGTCTGAGCATCACAGTCACAACAATATCATGCTGGGAATTATCTTAACTCCCTCAAATAATTTTTTAAAAAGTGTCACTGTCTTCTAAGCAAATATTTTACAACGCAAATATTATTCCAGTAACAAGACTAAGTTTTCTAGAATTCATAAAGATTGCATAGTAGCTATGGGTAGAGCAAACTGAATGCATATGGTTTCAGGTCTTTTTGAGTAGAATTATGTTCAGAATTGAGTGTCAAGGAATATACTTCAGTTACTTTCAGCTAGATAAATTTGCATACATAAAAAATAGGCACAGTGGCTGACACATGTATTCTCAGCACTTTAGAAGGCCAGGGTAGGAGGTTGGCTTGAGCCCCCAAATTTGAGACCACCTGGGCAACATGGCGAGATCCCATCTCTATAAAAAAAAATTAAAAATTAGCTGGGTGTGATGGAATGTGCCTGTAGTCCCACTTACTTGGAAAGCTGAGGTGGGAGGATAGCATGGATGTGGGAGGTGAAGGCAGCAGTGACCTGTGAATCTGCCACTACTCCCCAGCCTGGGAGACAGAGTAAGACCCTTTCTCAAAATCATCATCATCATCATCACCACCACCACATTTCCAAGAATAATATTGAACCATGAACTACATAGTGAATAATAATCCATGATATATAGTAGAGAGAGTGATGAAACATTATAGGTCTCTTTTCTGAATACCTAACATGTTTGAGTTACTGCCTGGCTTTAATAAAAATCACCAAGCTATGTTCTTGCTGGTTCACAGCTATCTTTTGAATCCTAGGCGATAAATGGGACACATGATCATTATATAATGCCTGGTTGATAGATAATTACAAAATTGAAATATGAAAGACTAACAAAAGAGAAATATAAGCAGTCTTCTCTTCTCCAAATCTTGTGGCAAAGTCTTGCACCTTCCTCTATACCATGACTAATCGATCATGCTACTATAACTTGGAAATAATGAATCTTCTATATAGCTTCGCTGTGTGCTCTCACAACTTTCTTCCTCTACTTCTTTTAAAAATCCAAATTCCTTAATGCTAAGAGATGAGATAATTGTTAAGAAAGTATAATGTTGATCACGAATTAGATGTTCCACTATGAAGTCTTTTTAATCATAATTAAATCACCTTGGATATCATACTTTAATAGGAATATGTGTTCATTTAGAAGTCTAACGTTTGCCTTTATTATTTAATTACTCATGAATTTGATACCCAGCAATTTTACTAATCCACTGGATATTCTAGAGAAGCTGGCTGCCCATGTGAGAGGAGACTAGCCAGTTACCAACAGCAGGTTTTAATTGACCTATCTCCCCCTACCAAAAAAGCAAACAAAAACAAAAAAACAAAACCCACAAACTTAATATTTCACTTTTCATTTATAATATAGGCATTTATGGATTCTTTTCAAAAATGATAAAACAGTTTATCTTGTAACACTAGTCTCGAATTATAATGTGGGGACAATCATCTGGACATGAGTTTTGGGCTTACTCTTTTTGTGTCTATGCTCTAGTATCTCTACAGTCCACCTTATTGCTTTATCTTATTTACTGCCTTCATCTTGCAGCCATATGACTTTATTATCTCAACACATAAATAACACTAATAGGAGTTCAAGAGTTGACTGTCAGGTTTAATTGGGTAGAAAAAGTTTCCTAATAAAAAATTACCTAATGGTAAATCTTCTTGAATTACCTTTGAGTACATATGAAGCAGAATTTTTATGCAAAAAAAAAAAAAAAAAAGAGCTTGGTAAACATGTTCTAGGGAACAGTAAGTATGAATATTCATTATAAGCTTTCTAGAGAATTCATTTGTAATCCAAAGAAATATTCAAAATATCTGCCCTTCTTTATATTGGATTATTTCATTAAATATTTAACGTTACTTAGATATGATATTATAACATTTATTTAAACAGAATGTATGTTTCCCACAGCCTTATCTTTAGAAAATATAATTTAGAAAAAAACGTTTTTAAAATTTCCATATAATGGCTTACTTCACAATATATTTATATACTTAAATCATAGTTATTAAGAAGCTCAGAAGCAATTTAGTTTGAAACAGAGATTGCTTCAATAATATTCTGGTACTGAAAGTAGTTATCTCTCTTGTTTTAACAGGTACATATACATATACGTGGAAAATACCATTTCATACTTTGACTATATAAATAACATGGGGAGTTTACAAAATATAGGTTTTGCATAAAGAAGCAAAAGCCAGGAAGCTTTCTAATTCTTTCTCATATAATTATTCAACTCAGTATTGCTATAGTCTGAATGTATGTGTCCCCCAAAGAATTATATGTTGAAACCTAATCCTCATGGTGATGATATTAAGAGGTAGGGCTTTTGGAAGAAGCTAGATCATGAGTGCAGAGCAGTAGTGAATGTAATTGATTCCTTTATTAGAAAGGCTCAAGGAGCTAAGTCCTCATCACACAGTGAATCTGCCATTGCCTTTATCTTGAATTGTCCAGCCTTCAAATTGTAAGAAATAAATTTCTGTTGTTTATGAGTTACTCCTTCTGTAGGATTTTGCTATAACAGTCTGAATAAACTAAAACTAGTATTATTGAAGTAGTTTGGAAGTTCAGGAAATACTGGTATATTTTAATTAAATTATTTTAGCCATGAATAAATCTTAAACAATTCAACTACTCTCAAGATGAAGCATATCTAAAACAAATTTTGATAGAGATTGAAAAAATAAAAATATAAAATGCAAAAGAGATGTGAATAATGTCTACACACCCAATGATTTCCCTCTTTTGCTCCAAACCTCCTTCTCTATATCCATCATCTGAAGTTCAGAAAGAGGATAAAAATGCTGAATGAGGATAGATGAAACATCTATCCTCATTCAGGCCTGGCATCCATATTTTAATAGCTTTGTAACTAAAGGATTGCCTCCAATCTCATGGGGATGTCACAGTTTCAGGGTCCCATCATTTTGTTTCACCTTTAGAGGTTCTATTGGATATATATAAAAAAATCTAGAGGACTGTGATGGTACAAACATATCATTTTCCCTTAATCATATTAGAGGCAACACATCTTACGACAACTTTTAATGCGTAGTGCAATTTGATAATATTCTTCCTGTGTCTGCGTAATGCACTCTATTGCTTTGCTAAATTGAGTTTGACATTTGCTTTGTCTGAGTTATATGTTCATGATAACCGCTTAGCATGCTTGAGTCAAAGTATTATCTTTCATGGAAATTTTATGAAGCTAACCATAGACGTTTTGAATAAGCACACTAGAAGAAAAGCAAATTCTCTGTACTGATAAATCTGATAAAATATGTCATGCAAAATGAATTAAGAAGTAACAGACATTCACATGCAACTTGTGGATAAATTCGGGCTCCCTTATGCACACTATAAGGAGATTCAAAATAAGCTTGTATTTTATCACTATAATTGCAAACTGTGCTGTTTAGTTTGTGGCATATTCTTAGACTGTTGTAAAATATTGCTATTCAATTTATGTTTTACAAATGCTAACTTGTAAAAAATAGAGAAATGCAATATAATTTCTACATAATAAAATGAAAATGAAACAGTGATAGGAAGTTAGAATATTATTAACTTTAAATTTGCCTTCACGTGCGAATGTGTGAAAAAAAAGCTGAGCTGACATGCATTTTGCAAGATAGATACAAATGGAACTGGAATATGAGACACTGCCTGATAATTTATCTTACCTTGGCCCACCTCCCTGTTCCTATACTACTATCAGACTTCAGTCCATTACTACTTATTACCTGAGATATTTTAATAGCTTTTTAAATGATCTTCTCATTTCCAGTCACTTCCCTTCTCAGTTTGCTTCACAGACTACTGTTAGGCTCAACATCCTGAACTGCATTTGTGTTCATGACTCATTTCAGTTCCCAAACACTAGGAGTTTTACTTTCCAACAGTTTGAAGTTTAAATCTTTAGATTGAATCATGTATTTTAATACTCTGATTTAAATCTATTTGTTCAACAATATTACCAAACATTTCAAACATCTCCTCTTTTCAAGCAAATCAAACTAATCACTATAAAGTAATTACTCTTCCATTCATTACGGGAATGGCTTTCTCTCCTCCATGACATGTGTAAGTCCCAACAATCTCTTAGAGACTACTTAAAGTGCCACTCACCTCGTAAATGTTCCCAGAATTTACATCTCTTCTGGAAGCAAATTTTTCCTACTGTAAATAGAGGTGGAACTCTGTCTGTCACTATTGGATAAAAGTGATTTATTCCTTAAAACACTTATGAAGTAACTAACCATAAGTGTTTGTTTAAACATATTTTTGAATGTACACAAACACAAAAATATTTATTCCTTCATCTAGCAGAATATCTTTCTAATTAGGTACACAGTCAAGTGTATTTTTCTTCTCTCTTATTTCACTGCTGTATGATCCATGATTGTTTATCATAGCAATTTCCTTAGCATCTAATCTAGTATCTTCTACACACCAAATCCTCCATAAATATTGGTTCAAGTAGCATGTGGTCTACTTTCAGCCCTTTATTTTTTTTAAAAATTGTCACACTAATTATACCAAATATCATTTTGTTATGGTTCATATTATGAAAATGTCCAGTGTCCTGGCTACACTGTAATGCACAAGTGGAAATACTTTCACTTTCCAGGATGAAAGAACCGTTTCAGGTATTTGTTTTTATGAGCTTTGCTAACCATAATAAACAAATATTTTCAAAGAAGAAATTAAGTGTACTCTCTTTTTCCAAAAGAGAATATATCAAAGCTGAAAGTGTCATAAGTACCTAACAATGGAAGCTGTTGTTTCTTTTATTATACTTAGCAAGGGAGCAGTTCCTCCATATTTATATTTGATAGCTTTGCATTGAACAAACCAGTTAGCCTTACATACAATTATAAAGGGATTGCAATCATTAACCCAACATCTAAAATTATTACACTCAAAGATATATGTAATCAAATAAAAATCAGGTATGGTGGATTACTAACTATATGTGATTTATTCCAGAATACAGAAGACAAAAGCACTTCCCACACGTTGGGTAGACACAGCTTGGGGTGGTCAGGGTACATGTACATTTAGGAAGAGTAGTGGCTCCTTTCCCAGAGTGGCTCAACAGAGGTTGATTCTAGCGGGAGGTTATAGTTGTATATCCCTCTCTGCGATTTCATAGTGGAATGATTGCTGGTTACCTCAGTGGCATAAGACACCAATATTCTCTGTGGGTCAGGATGCGGAAGACCACAATGGTTCCCACTGCATGGCTGCTACTGATAGACTCTATTTTTCTTCTTTTTTACTAACCATCTGGCACGGCAAGAATAATGAGCTCTCCAGAGTTTCTTTTGGTGTGAATATTCTGGGGTTTGTTTGTTTGGTTGTTTTTCTCCACTGTGTTGCTGTATATTCTTTAATGGGCTTCTGAGCCTTCTCAGGACTAATTTGGTTTGTGGATAGCTATACTTCTTGTTCTTTATTACCATTATTATTATTATTATCATCATCATCATCATCATTTTGTAAGGAGGTGAAGGCTGGTATCTCCAACTCCACTATCTTGGTGACTTCACTCTCTCATTAGCATTTTTATATGCTGACAATAAACATGCAGAAACTAAAATTAAAAACAAAATACCAGCTGAGTGTAGTAGTGCACACCTGTAATCACAGCACTTTGGGAGGCCAAGGCAGGAGGGTTGCCTTAGCTCAGGAGTTTGAGATAAGCCTGAGCAATATAGGGAGTCCCCATGTCTATCAAAAATAATAATAAATTAACTAGGCATGGAGGCATGTGCCTGTGGTCCAACCTACT
>NW_012116855.1:3107934-3119145 GCF_000951035.1 Colobus angolensis palliatus | reverse complement strand
AGTGAAAATCATAAAAACAGAAAGTAGAATGGTGATAAGCAAGGGCTAGTGTGGGAGAAATAGGTATACCTATAAATTTGTGTATATAAGTATATATACATATACTTAATAAAATAGTTTTTGGCCTGGAAAAGGAAGAAAAGCCTATCACATGCTACAACATAAATGAACCCTGAGGATATTATGCTAAGTGAAGTCAGTCAGCCACAAAGTGACAAATATTATCTGATTCCAGTTACATGAGGTTTCTAATGGTCAAAATCATAGAAATAGAAACTAGAATGGTGATGACCAAAGGCTAGTGCGGGAGAGAAGGAGTTGTTTAGTGGGCATAAAGCTTTTGCTTTGCAAAATAAGAAAGTTCTGGAGATTTATTGTACATCAGTGTAAATGTACTGAACACTACTGAACTGTACACTTAAAAGCTGTTAAAATGGCAAATTTTGTGTTGTGTATTTTTACAATAAAAAATGTGAAATCTGCATACACAAATATTGAAAAAAGTTGGCATAATCTTTGTTATTCAAAAGGAAAAATACAAACAAGAAATAAAACAAAATATAAAATCTAAAATACCTTCTAGAATCTGGTCACAACCAATCTTGACTACATCATTTCCCACATTTATGTATTAATATTTTATTTTAGTCAATATTACATACATTAATATGCAACCATCTTAATGTTCCTTCATCTTCATCCTTAGTGGAGATGATGACTCTCAACTCAATTGTATTTTGTTTATGATACATTGTAAATCATTGTGCTTGAATTAGTCTTCCCACTTTTTATGGTAGGAATCAGGTCTTATTAATAATTATACATTGGCTGGGAGCAGTGGCTCACGCCTGTAATTCCAGCACTTTAGAATTACAAAGTTGTCCGAGGAGAGCGGACAACAAGATCAGGAGATCGAGACCATTCTGGCTAACACGGTTAAACCCCGTGTCTACTAAAAAAAATACAAAAAAATGAGCCGGGCGTGGTGGCGGGCGCTTGTAGTCCAGGCTACTCAGCTACTCGGGAGGCTGAGGCAGGAGAATGGCGTGAACCCGGGAGGCGGAGCTTGCAGTGAGCTGAGACTGCGCCACTGCACTCCAGCCTGGCGGACAGAGCAAGACTCCATCTCAAAATAATAGCAATTATTATTATAAATTGTTATACTAATAATATAAATAATAATTATTATATATTTAGCTTAACATATGGCATATAGGTCTTCAGTGTCAATTAAATTAATAGAAACACTACTACTTCAGAACTTTGACCGTGTATTTCTCTGTGTGAAACACACATACAGGTACACGCACACATGTCATGTGCATGCATAAACATATACAAATTCACATATGTACATGCACATACCTAATGTGCATGTCCCCTCCAAAATACATGTTTAAACTTAATCCCCATTGTGCTGGAGTCTCTTAGGAAGTGAATGTCATGAAGGCTCATGACATTCAATACCTTATATTATACATAAATAATATAAATCAATACCTTATATTATAAAAGAAGCTTCAGAGAGAGTTTGTGTCTCTTGTTCTTCCACTCTGCCTTGTGGGGACACACCCCTCCTTTCCCTCCAGAGGATGCAGCAACAAGGCGTCATCTTGGAAACAGAGCAGTCCTCATCAGACACCAAATACTAGTGCCTTGCCTTGGAATTCTCAGTTTTCAGGACTTTTAAAAATACACTTCCAGTATTTATAAATTACATAGTCTATGGCATTTTGTTATATTAACCTAAACTGACTAAGGTAACACCCACACTGTATTCTTTATCTAGTAAAATCCTACGCATTTGTTAACAGCATGATTGAATTTGATTTTCTTCCCTAATTGTTTTGGCCCAGGAATGTGTCTCATTTCTTCAAATTCTTACTATCATTGCGATATGACTGCAAGCTGATGACATCACCATTTAATGTTTACTTCTGTATAGCTTCTCTTTAAAAGGGGATGGTGGGAAACTATTCTTTGTAAGTTTCCACCTGACTCCTAGGTGAATTATATGACTCAACGATTCCCTCATATATAGAAATAAATATGGATTTTTCATTTAGAATTCCATTAAGATGTTCAGTTTAATTTTGATTAATTGATTCATTGACAGATTATATATGATACTTTTTCTTTGTAATACAACAAATACAAATTATTTACAATGTTTTGGAATAAACTCATTGAAGGGTGAACTTATGGATTCACTTAAATTTTGCTTTCATTCAGGATCCAGAGAATCATGGCTGCTTTACTTCTAGTTAGGCTTTTAAGAAAGGAAAGAAGCACTGCTCAGAGATACCATTTTCCAAACAACCTGACATGCTGGTGTTTGCTAGTGGACCGATTTGACAAAAGACACCTCCAAGCAGTTATTTTTGGTAAAACAAACAACACAGCATCATAACTTTGTGCTTGTCAATCCCACCAGCAAAATAATTTACTCAATAAAATGGGCAAATTAGAATTCAAAAGTTCATAGCATTGAAGTGAAATATCCAGACTAAAAAGACTCAACTATGTAACAACACTTAGGCAAGGACAAGACTTGGATTGGTAAATTAATTTATAGCTTTGCCCTTTTCTTATTTTTGCATGGTTAATTTTTGTCAATATTAAATTATGTAGGTTTTTGTGCTTAATTTGAGGATAAGCTCATCACTGTTTCCATGGAATAAATCTGGTTAGAATGGTGATTTTCTGACATGAGTTTAATATATAATAATATTACTAACATTTCCATAAATTGCTTTTAAATATCACTGATAAGTTTAAAATATTTTATTACATATTTAATCATAAAAATGGCATTTTTAATCATGATAAAATATATTAATAAAGCATAAACATTTTTATCCATTGTAGAAAGTTAGATTCCTATGTTTTCATGACTAAAATCATTATCGGCAGCAGCAGTAACAGCAGCAGCATCTTTATTTTATCATCATCATCCTTGTAATTCAAAGTATGGTCTTTGGACTAGCAACATCAGTGCCACTTGGAAGCTTTTTAAAAGTGATTAACCTCAGTTCTTACCCCAGCCTTCTGAAGTCTAGTAAACTCCCTAAATGATTTGCATTACATTAAATTTTGAGAAGACCAATTATCATGATCATCATCATAAACATCCCTCAGTTTGCTACAATAGAGCTTCTGTGCACTTTTAAGTGTTTTTCATTTGTTTGATTTTGTTTGTTATTTTGCATCCACTATATCATATGTTGTGCTCTAAGGGGGCAGATAATTAACATGTATCATTTATAAAATGAAATGACGTTGTAATAATATCAACTATTTTGGTTTTCTAAAAGTAGTGAACACCCATCCTTTGAACTGTTCTCTGGCTTAAGGTATAAGCAACAACATGAGGAGTTTGTCAGAATGCACATATTAGATTGGTTGGGCTTGGATGAGCTTGAGATTCTCTTGCCTTCTTTGTATTTTTATGGATCTAATGTAAACAACCTGATATCACTTATGAGACTGGTTTCCCTACTTCAGAATATAATTATTTCAGGGTTCAGCATTAGTCTCAATTATACATGGGATGTGCACTTAGCAAAACAATCAGACTTGGTAAGAGGCAATCTATGTTGAGCTCCTTTGTAAGCTGCATCTCTGCCATCATGGCCCCTTTGCACATGAGTCCACTGATAAGGCACTTACGTTTCTGAGAAAATAAAGAGGCTGGTTTGCTGCATAATCCATGATGTCATCTTCTGCATAGGATACAATGTTATAATTTATCTTAGACACAGACTTCTTACTCTGTATAAAATTTTAACCATACATCTATATATCTTTTTCCCTCACCAACTTATTACCAATTTTCCAATCTTGTTGTTTTCAAATCCTTAACATGGAGAAAAATTATTACTCAGTGTCCACAAATCTATAAATAACTGCATATCTCTCCCTTTATCAGCCCTAAAAATATGACAACCACATATACTCTGAAGTTTTGGCTACTGAGAGATTTTCTTGCCTTTATCTTTAAGGACTATACCTGAAAGTGATGATATTTTGTCAGTCTACTTCTAAATCACATAAAGCAGTTGGGCAAAGCCATGTGTGTTAGGCAAAAGAATAACCTCCAAATACATTCACATTCTCATTTAGAGAATTCGTCAATATATTATGTTACATGGTATATATGCCATTTTATATCGCTCTAACAAAGTACTATAGACTCAGTAGCTTAAACAACAAACATTTCTCACAGTTCTGGAGACTAGGGAGTTTAAGATCAAGACACCAGACCATTTGGTTGTCTGGGGAAGGCTCATTTCCTGGTTCACAGAATGCCTCCTTCCTGATGTATCCTCACATGGCAGAAAAGAGGCCAGAAAAGTCTTTTAGGTTGCTTTTCTAAGGGTACTAATTTCATTCATAAAAGCTCTACCCTCAACTAATTTTATCTCCCAAACCTTACCTACCTCCTAGTACCATCAAACTGAGACTTAGCATTTTTACATACGAATTTTGGGTGAGACAACATTCAGTCCATTGCACTTAGCAAGGGAGAATTAAGATCACATACATAATTAAGCTTGTTATTCAGTTTATCTTGAAATTAGAAGAGTATATTGGATTGCACAAGTAGGTCTAGTATAATCACAATGGTCGTAAGAGAAATGGTGGAACAAGATGGTCACAGTCAGAGAGATTTTAAATACTATGTTGCTCTGCTGATTTTGAAGATGGAGCAAGAGACCATGAGCCAAGGAATGTAGAAGTCCTCTAGAACATGGAAGAGACAAAGAAATACATTCTCACCAGAAGATTCCATAAGAAACAAACTCTGCAGATACTTTTAGTCCAGGGAGAACAATTTTGAACATCTCCAGCACTCTAAAATAACAAATTTGTGTTGTTTTAGGACACTATGAAACAGGACACCATCTTACTTTTTTTGTTTGTTTGTTTGTTATCTGTTGTTTGTTTTCCTCTGCCCTCTGGTCATAGAAAAATTCCCATGAGGATGTAAGAATCAATGGCAAGAGGAGTTCTAAGGAGGCAGAAGTGGTCACAGTGGAACCATAAGAAGCTTGGTATGCAGTTTACTTGAGCGTTCAAATCTGCTCAGGTCCAATGTCAAATATACTACTTCCTTCTTAAAACTGGGCACTACTATTTTCACCAAAATGTGTGACTTTGTGGATTAAAAAGATCCTTTTATAAAAACAAATCAGTGTCAATGGCTACTTGATGTTTTATGATTAATATTCCATTTCTACCAATGCCCAATATCAAGACAGAATCTATCCTTAAGGGATTATAGTTAATTACCGAAGAAGACATGTACTTCAATATCCTACGGTGTTCTGCCTAGATTCTCTTATTGGTATTTTCCAGAGCTCCATACAACAAGCTACCTGCTATTTCAGCAGAGCATAAGGAAGAAGCATGAGAAAAACTACCATGCATTAACTACTTAAATCCCAGTATTTCTACCAAGGATCCTTCAATCTAAACATAAATTTGTTTTCCACATCCCTGAGAAAGTGCTAGAAATTAGTGAGTAGAGTAGGTAGCTGAAGAGGTCTTGTATGAGCTTCATTCCCAGTACTTCTACATACAACATTAGATATTGAGAGAAAGACTGCACAGGTCATTTACTCATTACATACTTTTTGCTTCTATTAAATTTTCCATCATCATATATCTTGCACCTGATAACTAATACAATAAAATAATTAAGAAGAGGAAGCGATATGACAGCAACAAAATTGTAGATACACACACACGTAATACTATTTATTTGTTCATCTTTAAAAATACCCATAAACAAATTTCAAATTCTATTTTTGAAAAAGCACCTGTGCAGTTAAGAGAGACTGTCATATTTCTTGGCTTTTAAAATTTCTCTCCAGTGGGAATAATATTTTACAAAACAAGTTAGGGAGGCATTTTAGACTAGGCAACAAGTTTATACCAGAAAACTAATCAAAATTCTTCTTAGACAAAACAACTTAATCAATCAACCAATCAATCAATAAACTACATAATTTAGATAATATCCCAGGATATATTTCAGAGTTCAAAAAAGAATAATGAGTGCCTTGACATATCATATATGTTTAAGTGGTAGGAAAATAATGACAAATTCTATGTTTTGAATGCATAGATATAATTTTTTAAATATACGCACTGCTTTGAAATTAGACTCCCATTACTTTACCCAGGGTGCTCTGTGTATAGATTGTGTCTAATTTTGAATGGATGTTCTCAAGAGCAAGATTGCCCTTAATCATTTCACATGGCATAAAATAAAACAAATGGTCTCAATAAATTATAAATCCTATTAATTATAAACTAATAAATAACCGACAAGCAAGGAACTTTTGCACTTGATTTTTTAACTCATTATATCTGTCTTAAAAGTTTAAAAGACCATTTTCCTGTTTTTAAGAAGTTAAAACAATAGCTTTCCAAGAAAAAACATTAGTTTCACATCACAGCTACCCCTAACCGTGATGCTATTTAGTTGACTTAGTTTCAATCATAACCTCACTAGGTTCTTTAAAAGTCTAAATGTAACAGGATAAAAAGGAATCGTGTAAATATTTTCTAACTAAAAAGAAATAAGTGACCATCATTCAAATAAAGGATCAGCAGCCTGCACACTATAGAGTAACACATTTAATCCAAAAAAATAGCAAACCGTTTAATCTGAGTGAAATATAAGATTATAATATAGAGAATGGTATAACTCACTAGAAGCACAAAAGGATTAATAGTGACTCTCTGGTTTAGGGATAAAATATGATAGAGTGAAGGGGTAATTTCAAATATTATTGAATATAACCACAAGTCATTAATGATCTGGACTTTTTTGCTTTTCCCACATGGGAAACTCTGCAAAGGCTAGGAAGTACAGCTGATAGCAAGGCTGGATATAGAGATTATAGCTCAGCCTAGCTAAGAACCTAGAATCAATGTCCCTTAAATTTCAGGTTTACAGATGAGTATGCAGTAATAAAGAGAGGCTTAGTATCAAATAAGATATCTAAATGGTTAATAACCATGTGGCACTATGCTCAACATTAGTAATCATCCACAGGAATGCAAAATGCAACTATTAGATACTACTTCATACTCACCTGAAAAGATTTATGAAAAAGAACATACAAAGAGATAAGTTTTGGAACACTTGGGATGCTCATATGTGGCTAGAAGTATAAACTTGTATAATCACTTTAGAAAACTTTGTCATTGAAGTAGATTGTATGGACACAGCTTGCTCGGTGACTTCTTTCTTAGGAATATACTTGTATTATTTTTCCCGGTAGGGCTGCTATTAAAAAATACCACAGACTGGGTGGCTTAAACAACAGAAATTCATTTTGTCACAGTTCTGGAGGCTAGAAGTCTGAGATCAAGATTGTGAGAGAGTTAGCGTCTTCCAAGGACCCTGAGGAAGAATGTTTCAGGCCTCTGCCCTCTGAGCAGATTACTGGGTTAGTAATCTTGAAAAATCTTTTTTCTTCATTGAGTCTCAGATTTCAACCCCTTCAACTAATGATTTCTATAGTCTTTTATTTTGAATATCTCTTTCAACTTTAGAATTTTATACTCTTATTAATTTTGGAGTCAGATTATTGAAATTTGAGTGACATTCTATTTTAAACACTTGATTAGGAGAAGTATAAATTTCCCATCATTGATGATAAGTATTTCTTATTTTACTATAATTGAACTCTTAAGATAGCTTAATTTCTAGAATTAAGGTTAATTTTTAGTTAGTAATTTTTATTAATTTATTAATTGTGACAAATGGATTGTATGTACTTCCAAAGAAAATGTATTTATTTAAAAATAATTAAGATGGTGACATTTAAAAATGTCCACTTTTTGATAATTGATAATATTGGAACTTGGAAAACTTTTCCCAAAAAATGTATTCTTAAGTAATAGAAAACATTGGAAATTTTACTAAGGCACAAGAAAGAAACCATGCCAAAGGTCAGATAACTAGCAAAGGATGCAGAGAGTGGCAGAATATTATCAGTGGCACTGAAAGAGAATTGGGGATAATCTGAAGTCAGAGACTGATACAGTTAAATTAACTGAAAATGATGTATGTGTGTGTGTGTGTGTGTGTGTGTGTATGTGTGTGTGTGTAGTAGGAATGTGAAGGGAATTAACACTTTCACCCATATATAAATTATTTCATCTTCTCATTTGTTCAGTTACATATTCACTAAGCACTTAAAATGTGCTAGTCCCCTCTGATGTTGGTGCTTAGCATACACCAGCAAACACACTAAACAAATGTCTTTCCCTTTCTAATCTACCTCCTAGTGAAAGATGACATCAAATAAATAACAAGGACATCATACCATGTGTATAGGCAAATTTCACTTTTTAGTATGTTCATGTTGAATGACTTCTGTAAGCTAACAAGAACTAGGACATTTCAACTTTGGTATTGTCTCATGTATTGCACAGCAAAACTAAAACTGAAATGGCTATATTGAGCTTTTTGTTTTCAGTACCCATATTGTGACACTTTACCTTGAGAACATCTAGTGCAACAAAAATAATGCCTATGTCCAAAAACAGCAAAATATTAATTGGAAGAAAGATGAACTAAAGTACCCTTCAGCAGCAGTTGCCTGATATTGCTATACTCACTTTCAAGAAGTATTCATAGAATACAATTGATGTTGGATTCATCAAGATTATTGTATTTGATGACAAGTGAAGAGAGAAAATGTGAAATATAATGAATAGCTTTCTGTTTCTAAATTCAAGCAGAGGTTTAAGTATTTTAGGCTTTCTTTGAGTGGTCATGAGGTAACCTTTTCAAATTTGATAACAAACAACCTCACAGTCGGGCAATACTATTGCCATGTGGAAAATGCCAAAACACTTAGAGGGAAAACTTACTTCTCGTATTTCAACACCTGAATTGTTTTTTTTTTTTTTTTATCCCCGCGAACTTTAGTTTAGCTTTCATCATTGAGGAAGTTTTTTAAAAAGAGAAAATAGTAGTATAAATGCCTGTAATTGTTTAAAAAACTACATACAATATTAAAAGATTTGAGATGACTAGAGTGTCCTATAATCTGACAGATGTAAATACTTCCATTTATTTTCTATCCTTGAAGCACACCATTCGTCCTTGGATAGGTCACTTAATCCTTCTTGAATGATTTTTTCACTATGCAATTACCTCAATAGTAATATTTACCTTTTTGGGAATGATATGAAGAATAAATCTTGAATTATATAGAATTGAGTAGAAAATGTGATTAGTATAGCAGTCATACAAGGGATTTGTTATACTGAGTTTAATTCAGACCAATTCAAAATTAACATTCACTCTTAACATATTAAGACAGTAAATGTATGCAATCTTTCCTTCAAAGATTAGTAAAGAATAAATACCTACGGGTAGTGATGAATTTTTCTTAGTATCTGTAGCCAAGGTTTATAAAAAACAGCTTGCAATATATAATGGAGAAAAATTACTTCTATACTCTGAATTCATTATCCCCAATACCCAGACTTATTACTTAAATACCAGTTTATCATGTGCAGATTCCATTGTCCTGGGGAGACCTTACAGTATTGAAATGTCTCCTGGTGCATACTCCAAGTCTGTTATAATGCTGACGTGAATGATGTCTTATACACCAATTTAACTATTAATTGTTAATTCAAAAGTGACTGTTTGATTAGAATGCAGAAAGGCATGAAAAAAGTTTCAGGAGACATTCAGAATGAATATTTTCACCCATATAAAAATACATTTATCTCTTTATTGATTCAGTTAAATATTCACTAAGCACTTACCATGTGCCAGCCCCTTCTGTTTTGGGTGCTTAGAATACATCAGCAAACATATTAAATAAATGTCTTTCCCCTTCAATTTTACTTCCTATTGAAAGAAGACAGCAAATAAATAACGTGAGAAAATCATATAGTATGTTAGTTGTTAATAAATGTTATGTGAAAAAGAAAAGGTAGAGAAGAGTAAGGAGTACAGTAAGTATGAATGGTCCAGGGGGAGGAGAAGGTTGCAGTGTTAAACAGGGTGGTCAAAGCAACCTTGATGACTCTGAGCACCTTTGAGAAAAGCAAACGAGTTAGAAATGCAGATATGAGTGAAATGTGTTCTTATAAAAGGAAATGGCCAATACAAAAGCCCTAACGTCATAGCCTGCCTGCTGTGTTCAAGGTCAAGCAAACAAGCCAGTACAGCTGGAGCAGGGAGAAGGGCAAGTCATGAGGTCACACAGTAATGGTAGCCAGTCCACGAAGGACCTGCTAAGACACTGACTTTTATTCTTAGGGAAATGAAAGCCATTACAGATTATGAGTAGCCATAGATCTTTGACTGGTTGTTTTGGGGAAAATAGATTATAAGGAAGCAACGGAACAATCTATGCTAGAGATGATGTTAGCTTTGTACAAGGTGGTCCTAGCAGACAAATGATTGGGGTAGATTTTCTCATATACCACAATAAAAGAACTTTCTGATGCAATGCACATGAGGTGTGAGGAAAGGAGACCGATTAAGAATTAAACAAAGGTTTTGTTCTGAGTAATTGGAAGGATGGAATTGCCTTTAGGTGAGGTAGGGAAGAATGTGATTAGAACAACCCACATTAGAATCTCTCAAATCCCTATGAGTTTCTCACAGTAACATGATTCAGGAGAAAATCAACCACCTTAAAATATCACAAGACTTCAGACTAATGTCATGACACAAAGGTATTTATCTTAATTTCCATAAAAATGATCTTATTGCGCAAATAATAGAAGAGATAAAATATTAAAGGAAAATAAAGAGACGGCAAGACAGAAATAGAAACCTTTTAGGAAACTCTTCAATGATGCCTTTAGGGAAACCATAGATAAAAACTGATCCTTGCCAATTCTGACAATAAACACTTATTTTCAGACCATTTTAGTTTTAAAGAATAAGCGAAAACAGGCCAGGTGCGGTGGCTCACGCAGGTAAACCCAGTACTTTGGGAGGTCGAGGTGGGTGGATCACGAGGTGAAGAGATTGAGATCATCCTGGCCAACATAATGATACCCCATTTCTACTAAAAATACAAAAATTAGCCAAGGGTGGTGGCACATGCCTGTAGTCCCAGCTACGTGGTAGGCTGAGGCTGGAGAATCACTTGAACCTGGGAGGCGGGGGTTGCAGTGAGCCCAGATCGCCACTGCATTGCAGCTTGGTGACAGAGC
>NW_012116855.1:3089285-3106659 GCF_000951035.1 Colobus angolensis palliatus | reverse complement strand
TACAGGCACCCATCACCATGCCTGGCTAATTTTTTTTGTATTTTTAGTAGAGACGGGGTTTCACCATATTGGCCAGGCTGGTCTGGAACTCCTGACCTCAGGTGTTCCACCCGCCTCGGCCTCCTAAAGTGCTGGGATTACAGGTATGAGCAACCACACCCAGCCTCTCTGCATAATTCTTTATGCCTTAATAAAAGTGCACCTTCTGAAAATTCTCATGTCTAAAATGTTTAATGGATGTAAAATTTGTACTTATTAAATTTTTGTTTATATTATAGATTGCAATTTTTTATATGTTATTAGTAATTAAGAATGAAAGTTTTACAATTATTTTCCATGTAAACATTGTACCTATTGTTAACTTAGATTTAAAAAAACCTTTTTTTACAGGAGAGGGTGGGACATTCCTTGGTGAAACTTCTCCTCTCATGAATTGTGGCCACACTGTTTATGCCAGGATATATTCATTCCATAATGTACTAACATATTATGAATATTTTACCAACAATTGTGCCTTCATAATATTTTTGACACACTGTAACATTTCAAACTTTATAAAATTTATTTCAACAGTACAATTGGCCTATCATAAAATACTTCTTTTCAGTGGAAAAAAAAGCATTAAATGTTTTAGAATTCATTTGTACTCAGTCATCTTTTCACATGTTTTGGAGATAGCATAAATGATTAGGGCTTGAAGATCAAACAGTCAATGCACCAATAAATATTTGTATTAGTCTATTCTCTCATTGCTATAAAGGACCACCTCAAACTGAGTAATGTATAAAGAAAAGTGGTTTCATTGGCTCACAGCTCCACAAGCTGTACAGGAAGCATGGCTAGGAAAGTCTAAGCAAACTTACAGCATGGCAGGAGGTGAGAGAGAAGCAGGCACGCCTACGTGGCTGGAGCAGGAGGAAGAGACTGAAGCAGAGGTGCTACACACTTTCCAACAGGATGCCGTGAGCACTCATTCACTGTCATGTGAATGGCAAGGGGGAAATGCACCCCCACGATCCAGTTGTCTCCCACCAGTCCCTTCCTCCAACACTGGGCATTATAATTCTAAATGAGATTTTGGTGGGGACACACATCCAAACCCTCTCAGTATCATAAACTGCTATTGATCAAAGAACAATAACCAGGTAAGAGGCCTCTGCATTGGAGGTGACAGTGAGTAGAGACCTGAGTATTGTGGGAAATTGATAGACTGATAGAGGTTCATGTATTCAGGACCAGGTGTACTCAGGGAACCTTTGCTTTGATCACAGGGATAAGTATGAACACACATGTGGTTGGAGGAGCCTCCGTCGTAGTGTTGTATTTAAAAGTCTGGACTTTGTTTTGATGCAAAGATCTAAGAGATTATTTTTTAAGATTATGACATCATAATATTTTATTTTTAAAGTGACTATTCTGGAATTGTAAAGATGATAAAGATTACTTCTTCACTTCTTCTGCTATTCCACAGTGGTCGGATTACAGGTGTGAGCCACTGTGCCCGGCCTCACAATTATATAAAAGATAGTTGATAGAAAGAATGACAGGGCTTTGTAAGTTTGACAGAAAATGAACGAAATGTTGTGTCTTATGTCTGTAATGCCAGTACTTTGGGAGGCCTAGAAGGGTGGATCACTTAAGCCCAGGAGTTTGAAATCAGCCTGGCAACATGTCAAAAATCCCATCTCTACAAAAAAAATACAAATTTTGCCAGAGATGGTGGCTCGCACCTATAGTCCCAGCTACTTGGGCAGCTGAGGTGGGAGGATCACTTGAGCCCAGGAGACTGTGGTTGCAATGAGCCCAAATGGGGCCATTGCACTCCCACCTGGGTGACAGAGGAAAACCCTGTCTCACAAACAAACAAAACAGAACAAAAACTGCTTTGGGGAAAAACAAATGAATTGAGAATGACATTTCTGGATAGACTTCTCTCCCACCACCACAGATATGATAGCTGGGAAACTGCAGATGAGAAAAGGGAGAGGGACTGAAAATTTCTAGAAAAACCTCAGCAGTTTGGGAATCAGTGTGGATGAGGCAAACGTAAGAGAGGCAGTTGCAGCTTTGGATTTCTGGATGACAGAATAAAGCAAGAGCCAGAGAGCAATATGGTACTCAACAATGACTGCACCTCCAGGATGCCTTTAAAATGAAGGCATGAAATTTGCAGGATTTAAAAACTCAGAATTTTGTGTGGAATGTGACCTCAAAACTACTGAAGATTTTCATTTATATTTCTGTGATTCATTTGTCATTTCAAAGACATATCTAAGGAAGCAAGATAATGAATTCCCAGCAGTGCTTAGAGATGAATTGATACCTAAAAGTGTGAATACCCATCAAGCTAAATATGCTAAAAATCCTTTCCTGTTATTCTAAAAGTAATAAAAATTGGTGGACAAATTGCCTGGAGTTGAATCTTAGTTCTACCAATTACTTTATTTGACATAATATTTAATATTTTAGTCCTCAGTTACTAGTTGCATAAAATGAAGGCAGTGTGACAGTTACATAGATTGAGTTGTACACGACATTTTAGTTTCCAATAAACTTAGCTATTATTATATTCTTCATTATAGTTGTTATTATTTATTTCAATTATTGTTCAAAGGTGAAGAATATCTTATTTCAAATGGTTAAGTTCTAAGATGGTTAAGTTTCTATGTACTGTTTGTACTCACTCAATTCTACCTGATCATTTCACACATTTCTTTTTCATATGAAGAACTGAAATATATATTCCAGTATAGCCCACTTTCAATGAAGATGCTTTAGCCCTGAATTGCATATGTTATAGTATTTAAACTACCTGAAATAGTGATAAAAATTAATATAATTAAAGGCAATGAACTATAGATTATAATAAACACAACTGAATACATATTATACTAATTTATCATTCTGAAATGTAAGTAATTTTGGCCTTATTAATGAGAATCATTTGGGTAATTTGTGTGCAAATGATGCATTACTTATGCATAAAAAACACTACAGCTATTTAACTCTCAAGACATTAAGTCCTTCTCCCAGATGAAAACAAACATACACACATGTGCACACACACACACACATGCTTACACAGAAATTTATATATATACAATGTACACACATAATTTTACCTGGATGTTTTTTATTACAAATTTATTTTGTACCATGTTCTTTTTAGAGAAAAAATAAAGTATTTCACAAAAAATACTTTTTTTCCAGAGTAACATAGTGAAAAATCACAGGAAATCTAAGATCAGATGCAAATAATGATACTACCAAACTTTTTAATGGTGGGTCATTCAATTGAGGGATGTTTTTCAAAACAGAACATAATTATAATTATATTAACATTTAAGTTTTCAAAATTTAAAATTGTTTTATTTTACATTTGGAAAAATTTTAGTTTTTCCTCACTATTTGTACATTTATATTGACTTCTATAGTCAGTTACTCTAAAACGTAAGTGAGGCTTAAAATTAAGTTACTCAGTCTTTGTTTTGGATTAAAATATTGTGGAAATATTTGGCATAATTTGGGCATTATCAAGTATGATTCATCCAGATTACATCAGGTTCTTGTTATGTTTATTAAGCACTCTTTATGGAGGTTCATTAGTATAGAGTACAAATCTTATAAATTGAAAACAAAAAGTAGATTTTAGAACCCTACCTCTAGTTGTATATAGGAGGTCTCCTCTATGGAAAGAATCATTATACGTTACACATGACAGAAGTTTGCTAAAGCAAATTCAATAATGAATATATATGATGAAGAGTTTCAATGGCTTTTCTTCTGATGTGCCTTTAGTTCTGACATTGAATCCAAATAATACTACATAAAAGGTGTTTCTACCTATTATTTCAGAGTGTCCCATCATTTTCTTTTCTTGTTATCTCCTTCTCACTCCTATACTTCCTTCTTAGAGAACATGGTTGCGCTCTGTTCAGAGTCTGCTTTGAAATTGTTTCCCAAGAAGGCTCTTGATACCACGTTCTGGCCATCATTGATTGGACTACAGGTATTCACTGTCTCAAGTCAGACTATTGTGATTCTCTTTCCTAAGAAGAAACTATGCACCTGACTGCATTCAGGCTTTGTTAAACATTAAGTGCCATATAGTGCCAAGCAGCCATTTTTTACCATGTGCCCAAAGGAGAGAGACCATGTGTAGTGAGGAACACCAAGAGAATAAGTGTCAGAAGATTGGAGTGCTGATGTTTTAAAATAATTGTATTTCAGAGGTCCAAGAAGAACTGCCAAGAAATCAACAGAATAAACTCACCTCAAGTTTAAAGTATGGTTTAATGTGAGATATTACTTTTGGAAATCACCATATATATGTATCTTTTAGGAAACTGTGAAAAGAGATAAGAGAAGAAATTTAAGAAACACCTTAAATATCTCCAATATTTAAATCTGAGAGAGAGAATGATGTGCTGAGAGAACCAGGAAAGCTGGTGGTGGAATTTAATCCAAATACAAAGATCAAAAACCCAGAGAAGCTATAATTTAGCTTCTAGTCTGAGGCTAAAGGCTGGTGTATGTCCCAGAGTTCAAAGTCCTTAAAACCAGGAGCTTCAATTTGAGAGCAGGAAAAGACGAATGCCTTAGTCATGATAAGAGAGAGAATTTGTCCTTCCTCTATGTTTTGTATTCTATTAGGACCTCAATAGATTAAATGATGCCCTCACATTGGTGAGGGCAGATCTTCTTCACTGTTTACTGATTTAGGTGTTAATTTCTTCTAGAAAGATCTGCACAATCCCAATAATAATAATAATAATAATACAGAAATAATGTTTTACCAGCTATGTGGGTAGCCCCTTCCCCAGTCAAGTTGACATATAAAACTAACTATCATAAGTTGATCCCTTGTCAACGTGGCTCCTGTGAACCTCTCTTTAAGCCAAAATTAATCTCCATATAAACAAAATAAAAAGGACATAATTTCACTCAATATTATACAGTGTCATACATTCAACTGAAAACAAAATGCACAAATTCCTTCCCCAGAAGAGGTAATTGCCTTGAGTAATGGTTACTTTTCTCCAGATACCTCATACTTTAAATACTATGATATAAAATGAACAATATTTAAATACTGATATAAAGTTCATACATCTTACATGATAAGGAAATAAAAATGTAAAGAAAACAAAGACATTACTTAATACATATATTATGTACATACAAATAGATATTAAAAATAAAAGGAGGACATAACACTTATAGTGCTCATTTCTTTAACTGTTCACATGGCCATAGCTGGTACTTATAATAACCACCTTCTTCGACCACCCATTCTGTATTTCCTATGCCTTTTGCAAGAACCTCAGCTTGTCGTGATTCTTCACCTGGTGGGAAAACTGAAACATTCATCCCTGAAGATTCTGGTCCATTCATAGTTTTGTCTAGATTGAGTTGTTGTAGTTTTTCATTGACCTTAATTTCAAGACATGGTAACACTTAGAGACCACCTAAAAGAGGTCTTCTATTTTCCAAACACACTCTCTCTTACCTCTATTATGGAGTAGTAGTTCAATTTCTTCTTGGTACTCAGGAACTTCTTGGGACCCTAGTCAATACCATAGCCAATACCGTAACTCCCTTCATGGCCTGTGGACTCAGAGGCTTGAGGAACCCAATGTGGCTGGCAGTCTTAACTTCAAGTTCAATAGAATTATTATTGTGTTTTCTAGTGGAAGTATTTTTTTTCCTCTAGAGTTAAGACTTACAGGACAGCAAAACACAAAGCTATAGGAACCGAAAACAAAAATTTTGCTAGTGAGTCACTAGGGATACTAGTAATGCCACTCCCATTTTTCACCCTTTGATTTCTGAACTTGTGAATCCTGGCCATGGGTGAAACAAACACCGTGTATTGGACACTGATTCAGAGAATACACAGCCTTCTGGAAAACCCTGAACCAGCCCTTCAAAATATTGTACCTAGCTGACACTGTAACTGAGTCTTCAAAAGGCCATTCCACCCTTGTATAAAGCCAGCTACTTCAGGATGGTAGGGAACATTGTAAGACCAGGACATTGCCTGAGCATGACTCCACCAACACACTTCTTCGGCTGTGAAGTAAGTACCCTGGTTAAAAGCAATGCTGTGTGGAATAAAATGACAGTGTAAAAAAGCATTCTATAAGTCCACGAATGGTAGTTTTGGCAGAAACACTGAATGCATGGAAGACAAATCCAGATCCAGAGAGCCTATTCCAGTAAGGACAAAATGATGCCTTTCCCATAATGGAAGCAGTCCAGTGTAATTTACTTGCCATCAGGCTGTTGGCTGATCACACCAGCAGATGGTGCCATACTGAAGTTTTACTGTTGGTCTCTGCTGCTGACACACTGGGCACTCCATGATTGGTATAGCCAGGCTACACTGGTGAGTAAAATTCCATGTTGCTGAGCCCATACCCAACCTCCATCCTTGCCTTCATGGCCACTTTGCTCATGAGTTTATAAAGTAATGGCAAGGCTGGGAAAAGAGGCTGACTAATATCCAGAGAATGGATCATTCAATCCACTTGATTATTCAAATTTTCTCTTGAGGTCATTCTTTGGTGAACATTATTATGAGACATAATTATTTTCACTTTTGTTGTCCATTCAGGGAGGTCCATCTACATACCTCTTCTCCAAATTCTTTGTCACCAATTTTCCAAGTTCCTTCCAAGTACCTAATGATCCAGCCATTTCACTATAGCCCACTAACCACTACACAATTAAAGGTCAGGCTTTATTTTTATATATTTTTTGTTTTAATAGCAACAAGGGGCGACACTGTTCAAAGTTCTACCCATTGGGAGGATTCCCCCTTTCACCACTATCTTTCAGAATTGTCCCAGAAAGTGGCTGTGGTGCTATAGCTAACCACTTTTAGATGGTGCCTGCATAACATGCAGAACCATCTGTAAACCAGGCCAGCATCTTCTCTTGCTCTCTCAGCTGACCATAGGGAACTCTTCATGAGTTGATTTGAATATCATGTTGAAGTATTGTATATGATCTAAGGAAAAACATTTTTTTCTTTTTTCTCACTTATTAAAATATTACATTAATATGTACATCAAAGTATTCTTATGAAATACCATTGGCATACTTAACTAGTATTCAGTTGATCCTAAAATGCACTTTTCCTTTGCTTTTTAAATTATATATGCATTCTAACTGAATGACCTCGTTCACTTTACTTGTGAGCTACTTACATACTAATGCCTTTCAAATGGCAAAAGTCTCCTTCCAAAGTTTTAGACCTGTATTTCAATCATCTATTAATTACACCTCCACCACATGTCCTATGGTTACCTCAAATCTAAAATTGACTTAGGATTTATTTCTCCCAAATCACTGATAATTCCACTGGCTGAGCTTAAATCTTACAAAAGTCTTGTACTGCCACAAACATGCTGCAATATCATGCCTCCAAGTCTTAGCATGTTCTTTCTTCTCCTTTTTTAATGGTAAATCTAAAATATTTTGAATATTAGTTTCTCTTTGATGCTTGCCATGAACATCTCAAAGACATCCTAGGTAGTGTAGAGTTTTATATTTTAGTAATTTATTGATATTCACTTGTTTTTATCTCTGCCAGGCAAAATGCCCCTCTCTAAATACAATCCTTATTAAACCAAATGAAACCAAAACAAAACAAAAATTTAAATCTGTTTTTTGACTCAACAAATCAATCCAGGTCATTCTCCCTAGGCTATACTTGAAATAATTTCTTCAAATATCTCCATATCCCAATTTATTTTCTTATACTTGGATTCTACCTTTCTCCAAAATCTCACAAGTAGAAAAGTTTACTTAATCCAGTTTCATCCTCGAATGGAATTCTGTGCTAGCCACTTCCAAAATGTACAATTTAACAAAACCCTGTGTACACTCTCAACTGAGGTTCTTAGGCCTCTAGATAGAGCTTGCACTACATGTTTTCACTTCTCTGAAAAGAGTATTTATTAGGCAATGCATTACAAACTACTTTTGTACATGTCACTCTTCCTATTGAGCTGAACTTCTTAAGTTGTAGTGTGTATATCTTAAACATTTTCCTTCCAGTCGTTATGACAATGCAAGTTCTGTTGTGATGCTTAAATAATTTCTTTTTAACAAAAGAGTTAATAGAAAGGAAGTAAAACTCCTGCACTAATCTTTATTGAAAACTGTACCGGCAACAGTTGGGTTTCTGGTTTTATATATGAAGCCCTGTTGTATTAGTCCGTTCTCACACTGCTATGAAGAAATACCCAAGACTGGGTAATTTATAAAACAAAGAGGTTTAATTGACTCACAATTCTGCATTGTGGGGGAGACCGAGGAAACTTACAATCATGGCAGAAGGCAAATGAGAAGCAGGCACTTTCTTTACGTGGCAGCAAGATCAAGTGCGTGCAAGTAGGGAAGTGCCAGACACTTATAAAATCATCAAATCTCGGCCAGGCGCAGTGGCTGACACCTGTAATCCTAGCACTTTGGGAGGCCAAGGCGGGTGGATCATGAGGTCAGGAGTTCGAGACCAGCCTGACCAACATGGTGAAACCCTGTCTCTACTAAAAACACAAAAATTATCCGGGAATGGTGGTGAGTGCCTGTAATCTTAGCTACTCTGGAGGCTGGGGCAGGAGAATCACTTGAACCCGGGAGGCAGAGGTTGCAGTGAACTCAGATCACACCACTGCAGTCCAGCTGGGGTGACAGAGCGAGACCCCGTCTCAAAAATAAATAAATAAATAAATCATCAAATCTCATGAGATTAACTCAATATCATGAGAACAGCATGGCGGAAACTGTCCCCATGATCCAATTCCCTCCACTTGGTCCCACCCTACACATGTGGGGACTATAGGGCTTACAATTCAAGGTGAGATTTGGTTGAGGAGACAGAACCAAACCGTATCACCTGGTATGCACCCACATGCCTTGCCCAGTACCAGTAAGCTCAATTCCTTAAAATGCAGGAGTTGCATCTCAGGACGTAAGACATGTATTAGCTACCGGTTACCCTCTGAGCAGCATATCTTCAACTTCCCACTGGTGAGTTCCCTTTTTATATTTCAGACGTGTAGAGTGACAAGTGAGATTCCATATGCTTTTTGTTTTCCATTGTGATAATACTTTTGACTTTCCCTTCAATTATAGTTGGGCTTGGTAGAAAATTACAGCCTCAAAGCTACTGTGGTTTTCACAGCACAGTCACTATATACCTCTTCTTTATCTAAATTATTTTATTCTGATTAGAAATCCAATGCTAATTTTACAATCACTTTTTCTAGGAATCTGATTTTTCTTTTGTTTTAAGTTACTTTTCTTCTTTATTCATTGTCTTCTAAATCACGATGATATACCCATGTGTAGACATATTTGCTATTTAATTTCACTCTAACTTGGCAGTTATCGAGATATTAAACCTGATGACCAATGCCTTTTCCCAGTTCTGGGACATTCTCAGTCAATATCTCTTCAAAAAGGATCTTTCTATTATTTTATTTTTTAACTGATTTGAAACATTCTTAGTCATATGTTGAGTTTTATTGATCTTTCATTTATTTGATAGTTTCTAATTCATCTCTTTGTGCAATATTACTGTAATGTTCAATAGGGTCACCTTTTCACCAATTTGTTCATCACTTAGTATTATATGCTATTTGACCCCTGCAACAAACATTGATTCCAGGGCAGGCCAGAATGTCTGCCTACATAATAGGCATAATCCTTGACCAATTTATTTAAATTCTGTGTGCCTCAGTTTCTCCTCTTTAATGTAGACAATTATATTAAATACTTTATCTAATTATTCTGAGCTAATGTTTGTATTTACATATATTTCTTTCCTTTTATTTACTCAAATAGCTAGTCCAGACTCTCAACTCCATTTTTCTAGATTGTTCTAACAGTGTTCCATTGTATCCTTTGAAAAACATGCAACTTTGTCTACAGTATATATTAATCTAACATATCACTGCTATATGCATGTTATTATTTTGCACATAATCAGTCCTAGATTATATTCTCAGGCTAAAGTCTATATATCTGTCAGACACATGGTACCCTTCATTATATAGACTTATTTGTATCTATTTATTTTTTTCCTATTTCTCTCCCCACACACTTAATCTAGACACAGGTTTCTATTCACAGTCCAACAGATATGTCATACACATTCTGCTCTGCGTTTGTCTTGTTTATTAATTCAGTTATTTGTGGATTAATGCAATCATTTATGATTTTATATTTTATTAAAAGTCTTGGCTAGGTGCAGTGGCTCACACTTGTGATCCCAGCACTTTAGGAGGCTGAGGCGGGCAGATCATGAGGTCAGGAGGTTTGAGACCAGCCTGACCAATATGATGACACCCTGTCTCTACTAAAAATACAAAAATTAGCCAGGCATGGTGGTGCATGCCTGTAATCCCAGCTACTCAGGAGGCTAAGGCAGGAGAATAGCTTGAACCCGGGAGCAGCAGGTTGCAGTAAGCCAAGATTGTACCATTGCGCTTTGCACTCCAGCCTGGGGCAGCAGAGTGCAACTCCATTTCAAAAAATAAAAAAAAATAAAATAAAATAAAAGAAGGTGTTGAGTACACAAAGATGAAAAAGTCATGCTTTCTTCTGTATGCTGAAGACACAGACATAAAACTCTGTAAATAATTTTAGTATAAAGTGATATGTACTATAATGAAGGTTTTATACCTCAGCCTGTACTGTAAAATAAGTTTATGCTTCTTTTAAATTGTGAAATTTTTCATACATACAGTGAATGATATAATAAATACTCTTTTTACTACTTTGAATTAGAAAATGTCTACATTTTATCATATTTATTTCAAATCCTACCATTTTGTAATCAAATTAGTTTGGTCCACATGTCTAGTCACTAGAGATAGCCATCCTTGTAATTCCCAAAGACATTTCTGAAATATTCATTCGCTACTGTAAAATATGAAAGAAGCTGTGGATACTTTAGCTAATTTTCTGCCATATAAATGAGGCTAAGTGTAACTAGTAATGACATTTTTCTGAAAGTTTGGTAATAGATAAGCCCATATTAATAGTCTCCTTGAGGTTGGTGCTGACTCATCTTCACAATCAGAAATGCTTCAAGATTAACTGGCTCCTTGCATACAATTCATTTTCTAAGACCTGCCACATTTCTTGGCAACAATTAAACCCTTCCCAGGATGACTGATATAAGGAAATTCTTTTTCCTTCAGTAGATACTTCCATTCCCCTCCCCCAGTAATGTGTCTGTCTCCAACTAGCCTGACATATGGCCTAAACATTCATAATAAAACTATATGTGACTGAGATTTTGAATGATTCAATTTTCAATAATACTATATTTGATATATTACCATCTTTCCTCTAATAAAAATGAAATGAAGACGACTGTCTCCATATCTTACCTGTTTTTAGTTCAGTTTTTCTTTACCAATATCTTTCTTGCAGCTACTGATCAAAACACACAAACCCAAGAAAGTAACAAAGTAAGAAACATGCATTCACATATACCAAGACCGTGGAAAAAAATAAATAAAGCAATATATTTTAGGCAAAGGATTCTCTAAACCAAAATACTGGTAGTGTTTATTTTCCAAATAGAATGTTGAACGACTTAGCTTGAAGTGTAAATATTTATTATAGGTGTGATGGCTCATGTCCGTAATCCCAGCACTATGGAGGCTGAGGTGGAAGAATCGCTTGAGGTAAAGAGTTCTAGACAAGTCTGTACAACATAGCAAGATCCTGTCTCTATGAAAAGAAGAAAAACAAACAAACAAAAATATTTACTAGATTGGACCATGTGAAATTAATATATTGCCCTGTTTTCTTTCTTTATGTTTTCTCTTGTTTCCTTTTATCTTCCTTTCAGCCAAACAATAGATTAACAGGAACATTTTCAAGCGTTTCACGTAAGAATTGGATTGCTTCAAAGTACCTAAGGTTTTCTTGACAACAAAGATTTAGAACACAGTGTGTAAAAAATGTTACTGGGGATCAAACCTACCTAAAGACAAAGTAGTATGCATTCTCTTTTAGAAGGTAGAGCATACATTTAACATTTGAAGAAATTTTATAGCTTCAATACTTCAATTATGTCCTCATCAGGTACTCTGTCACAGACAAGTATACAAGACATTACGAGCAAAGTACACAAAACATATAACAATGATAAAGTATATTTTAAAACATGATATATGATACTTAAAAACAAAATACACACCTATGTGGACCAAAATGAAATTGAAAGACAATGTGGTAAACGGGCTAAAGACATAAATCTACAGGGTTTATAGAGCAAGCATTTAAAATGTGTACATTTCAGGTGAAAGAATCCAAGCCAGGCAGAAACCAGAAAAGTTGCATATATTATAATAAGCAAAGACATATCAGGGAAATATTATGTAATATAGTGATAATAAAGTCATGTTAATATATAAAACACAGAGCATAATATAAAGGCCACCAATAAAAAAAAGGGACAATCATGCTAATAAGGTTATGAATTCTGAAACATATCTAAAAATCTCTAACCTATAACATCAAACAACATATATTTGTTAGGTACAAAGTACAAATGACAAAATTATAACAAAAATATTTAAAATGTATAACCACATGTAAGCTTTTAATATACTAGTCTCAGAAGTATTTGTGTTTCAAGGAAACAGAATTTTGAATTGTATTTGGGATTATAGAAAACAATATTTTAGCGAGTAAGATGTATTAAGAACATATAAAACCCTTAGCAGGTATAGGCCAACAAAATTAAAAGCTAGTTTCTTTTCAGAGTAATTGTTTAGACACACTTACCATAAGACTGATTAAGAGGAAAACATATTATTCAAGTGAACAATATTTGAACAAAAACCCAAACAACAGCAAACAAAACAAACCTAAAAATAAAGCAATAATCATGAATGTCACTTATTCTGAAATTGTAGATGAGATAGTCAAATTCTGAAGAAAAACTATAACTTCAAATTGTTTAAGAAGAATAAACATTGAAATAACGATAAAAATGATGTTATTTAAAAATTGGAGTAAAATAATTCCCTCCGTCCTGCAAGAAAAACTTCAAAATCAAGTGATTTTACTGAAGCTTTATACAAATTCAAAGAACTTAATCAATAGAAAAAATGTGAGATTTGTATACAACTCATTTTATGAATTATAGTGTGATGAATACTGTCCTCCAAAAATTCACACCTACCCATACCTCAGAAAGTGACCTTATTTGGAAACAGGGTCATTGCAGATGTAACTAGTTGAAATTAGGTCATACTGGGTTAGGATGGATCCTAAATTCAAGTGACTGATGTCTTTGTAAGAGAAAGAAGAAGACTTAATTAGATGGTCAACACTGACACACAGCAAAGAAGGCCACATGAAGACAGAGGCAGAGATTGCAGTGATGAAGTTACAAACCTAACAACACTAAGAATTGCTGACAACTCTCAGAAGATAGGAAGGGGAAAGGCAGGAATTTTTGCAGATTCTTCAGAAGAAGCATAGTCCTGCTGACACCTTGATTTCGTATTTCTAACCTCCAGAATTGTGAGGGAATACACTTCTCTTAAAAATAACAGAATTTTATTATTATCATTATTATTATTATTGTTGTTGTTGTTATTGTTACTGAGACAGAGTCTCACTCTGTTACACAGACTGGAGTGCAGTGGCACTATCTTAGCTCACTACAACCTCCGCCTCTCAGGTTCAAGCTATTCTCAGCCTCAGGAGTTGCTGGGATTATAGGCTTCCACCACCATACCCAGCTAATTTTTTTATTTTTAGTAGAGATGGGATTTTGCCATGTTGGCCAGGCTGGTCCCGAACTCCTGACCTCAGGTGATCTGCCTACCTCAACCTCCCAAAGTGCTGGGATTACAGGCATAAGCCACCATGCCCGACCCTTTTCTGTTATTTTAAACCACCTAGTTTGTAGTAAATTTTTTTTTTTTATGGTAGCCACAGGAAGCTAATGGGAGAGAGTAGCATGGCTATTCTTTTAAACCAATACAAGAATAAAATGAGAAAAGTATAAGCTTATTTTACTTATGATACTAGATGAAAAAAAGTCATTTTTTGAGGTATTAGCAAATTAAGTTCATTATGTATTTTAAAACATCATGACCAAATGGAAATGAGGCATAAAGATAAAAATAACATTGTCCATTGCAAAGACAAATTGAGAGTAACAGTTGAAATGGTTATCTCAATAAATTTGGAAGTACAAAATTCAACATTTATTCATGATTTGCAAAGGAAATCCATTAGCAAAATAAGACTACAGAAATATCTTAACCTCATAAATTATGTCTACCAAAAACTCTTCTAGGCCAGGCACGGTGGCTCATAATCCCAGTACTTTAGGAGGCCGAGACGGGCGGATCACGAGGTCAGCAGATCGAGACCATCCTGGCTAACACAGTGAAACCCCGTCTCTACTAAAAAATACAAAATACTAGCCGGGCGAGGTGACGGGCACCTGTAGTCCCAGCTACTCGGGAGGCGGAGGCAGCAGAATGGTGTAAATCCAGGAGGCAGAGCTTGCAGTGAGCTGAGATCTGGCCACTGCACTCCAGCCTGGGCGACAGAGCGAGACTCCATCTCAGTAAACATAATACTTTACGTGAAGTTTTAAAGCCAGTGTCAATAACACCAGGAACAAACCAAGAAACTTTGTTATCTCACTATTATTCAAAAATCAGATGCCATGAACAATAAAAAGTGTTTATGAAAAGAAATGGGAAATATATAAATTGGAGGAAAAAACAACAAAATTATCTAATTGCAAACAACAGTGATTTTCTAGTGAGTCAAATTATTTCTTACATTGCCCTCTCAGGAATTTAGAGAATCTACTCATAGTATTAAAGCATTCAGCAAGATTGCTGAATATAACTTTAATGGACAAAAATTAGTATCATTCATCTAAATATACCACAGAAAGTGAAATATTTTAAATGATATAATTTATAATAGCCAGAATCAAAAACCTGCAGAGTTTCTTGGAGTAAATTGAACAACTGTATAAGAACTAATAGCAAAAGTTTAAAAATATTGTACATAAAAGAGAACCTAAATATTCTGAGATTCTAGATTCTTGCAGATAAGAAGGCACAATACCATACATGTGATGGATTCATAAAGTCATTGATAAAACTAATGTAATTTTAACTATAATTATTAGTAGTTTTCAATGAAAGCAAAAGAATTATTTTAAATTCACATGGAAGTACAAAATAATTTTGAAAAGCAAGAGCAAGGCAGGCAAATTGTCCCTGCCATATGTGACAAAGATTGATACCACAGAGGTACTGTGGGTTCAGTTCTCCACCACTACAATAAAGTGAATACTGCAAAAAAGTGAGTTACATATTTTTTGTTTTGCTTTCCTAGTGCATATAAAACTTGTTTATATTATACTATAGTCTAATAAGTGTGCAATAGTATTATGTCTATAAAAGTACATACTTTAACTTAAAAATACCTTATTGATTAAAAAGGCTAAATATTATCTGAGACTTCAGTGAGTTGTAATCCCTTTGTTAGTGGAGGGTCTTACCTAATTGATGACTTCTGACTAATCAGGGTGGCGGTTGCTAATGGCTGGGGTGGCTTTGGCAGTTTCTTAAGATAAGACCACAATGAAGTATGCCACATTGATTGACTCTTTTCATAAAAGATTTCTCTAGAACAGGGCCTGCTATTGGATAGCATTTTACATACAACAGGACTTCACCTGAAATTGAAGTCAATCCTCTCAAACTCGGCTGCTGCTTTATCAACTAAGTTTGTGTAATATTCTAAATTTGTTGCTGTCATTTCAACAATGTTCGCATCTTCATCACAAGTAGGTTTTGTTTCAAGAAACCACTTTTTTAATTCATCCACAAGAAGCAGCTCCTCATCACTGAAGTTTTACCATGAGATTGCAGCAATTCAGTCACGTCCTCAGGCTCCACTTCTAAATCTAGGTCTGTTGCTATTTCTACCCCATCTACAGTTACTTCTTCTACTAAAGGCTTGAACCCCTCAAAGTCATCTGTGAGGGTTAGAATCAACTTCTAAATTCTCTTTAATGATGTTGATATTTTGACCTCCTGTCCTTCACAGCGTCTTGAATGGTGAATTGTTTCTAAAAACTTTTCTATTTATTTTGCCCAAATCCATCACAGGAATCACTGTATGGCAGCCGTAACTGTGTGTAATGTATTTATTTAATAACAAGGTTTGGACGTTATATTCCTTGATCCAGAGAGTGTAGAAAGAATGTTGTGTTAGTAGTCATGAAAACAATATTAATCTCATTGCACACTGAGTGACTAAGTGCATTCTCAACGAACAGTAATATTTTGAAAGAATTCTTTTTGTCTGGGCAGTATTTCCCAACAATGGGCTTAAAATATTGATTAAAACATGTTGGAAATAAATGTGCTGTCATCTAGGCTTTGTTGTACCATTTCTAGAGCACAGGCAGGGTAGATTTAGAATAATAGTTGTCTAGAAATTTCAGAATGGTAAATGAGCATTGGCTTCAACTTAGAAGACATCAGCTGCATTAGCCTGTAACAAGAAAGTCAGTCGTTACTTTGAAGCTTTGAACCCAGGTACCGAGAAAGTCAGTCGTTACTTTGAAGCTTTGAACCCAGGTACTGACTTCTTCTCCATGGCTATGAAAGTCCTAGGTGGCATCTTCTTTCAATAGAAGACTGTTTCATCTACATTGAAAAACTTGTTGCTCAGCGTAGCCATCTTCGGTAACTTGACTACTTCAGCAGCCGCTACATCAGCACTTGGTCCCTAACACTGCACTTTGATGCTATGAATATGGCTTCTTCCCTTAAACTTGATAAACCAACCTCTGACAGTTTCTGACTTTTCTTCTGCAGATTTCTCACCTTTCTCAACCTCCAACAAAGAGTCAGGGTGTTGCTCTGGATTAGGCTTTGGCTTAAGGAAATGTTGTGGCTGGTTTGATCTTCTATTCAAACCACTCAAACTTTCTCCATATCAGCAATAAGGCTGTTTTGCTTTCTTATAATGCATGTCTTCACTGGAGTGGCATTTTTCACTTCCTTCAAGAATATTTGTTGTTGTTGTTGTTGTTGTTTTGTAGTTTTTTTTTGGCTGGGCATGGTTGCTCACACCTGTAATTCCAGCTCTTTGGGGAGGCCGAGGCAGGGAGATCACGAGGTCAAGAGTTTGACACCAGCCTGGTCAAGTGGTGAAACCCCGTCTCTACTTAAAATACAAAAATTATCTGGGAGTTCTAGCAGGCACCTGTAATCCCAGCTACTCGAGAGGCTGAGGCAGGAGAATACTTTCAACCTGGGAGGCGGAGCTTGCAGTGAGCCAAGAATGC
>NW_012116855.1:3087155-3088645 GCF_000951035.1 Colobus angolensis palliatus | reverse complement strand
ACACACACACACACACATATATAGCCTTGACAACTAGGCCAACTACTTGGTACAAGAGGCCTAGCTTTTGACTTCTCTCAGTTTCTGACATGCTTTCATCACTAAAGTTAATCATTTCTAGCTTTTGATTTAAAGTGAGAGACGTGCAACCTTTTCTTTTACTTGAAAATGTAGAGATCACTGCAGGGTAATTACTTAGCTTAATTTTGATATTGTAGTGTCTTGGGGAAAAGGGAAGCCTTAGGAGAGGCAGAGAGATGGGGTGACAGCCGGAGCATTCAGAACACATATTTATAGATTAAGTGAGCTATCTTATATGGGTGTTGTTTGTGGAGCCCCAAAACAATTATAATCGTAACATCAAAGATCTCTGACCTCAGCTCACTATAACAGATATAACAATAATAATAGTAACAATAAAGTTGGAAATATTGCAAGAATGACTGAAATGTGACACAGAGACATGAAGTGAGCACATGCTGTTGAACAATTGTGCTGTTAGATTTGGTTCATACAGGGTTGCAGCAAACGTTCAATTTCTGAAAAAATACATATTTGTGAAGTACAATAAAGCAAATTATAATAAAACTAGGTGATCCTGTATATGAATTAAAATATCTATGTTTACTAACACAGATATAGACATATAGTTCAATGGGAGAGAACAGATTGTTGAGAGACAGAAACATTTCTAGGATATTGGTATACTATAAAAGTGGCAATGTAAGTCATTAGAAAAAAAGGCAGATTAATCAATATATGACATTGAGCCAGATTGAGTTACTGCATGTCACATACAGAATTACTATGTGTTTGTATTAAATACTGAACACATTAAAGAAAGAGGAATAATCTGTAACATAAATATCTAGTAGAATATTTTTGGAATATCAAAATAAGTATGTATTAGACATGATTGAAAAATAATTTCTGAGTCACACTACCTCGAAATATAAGACACAATTAACACCAAAAATTTAAAAACCTGTATAAACACTATTAAAGGACAAATAGTACCTTAGAAGAAGGTATTTATATTGTATAAAACAGAGAAAATAGTAGAATCCAGATATGTGAATAGATTCTACAAATCAAGAAGAAAAAAGCAAACAAGTATTTCCGCTAAAGTGGACAAATTTTTGACCAAAATATACATGAAAATATATTCTACCTGATAAATAATAAAGTAAATGCAGATTAAAAGGAGTATTTTTTTAATCCAAGAAAATAGGCAAAAATTACATTTCTTACTGCACTTGTTTAGAAAGATTAAAGGAGCAAAAGATACTAGCCTCAGAGTGAACAGGCAACCCACAAAATGATAGGATTTAGGAACACACATGGAGGGGTGTATCAGACAGAACTCTGGTTACAAGTGACTGAAACCTAGTTTAAACTAGTCATGACCAAAGAGAGGAAAACTTTATTGATCCAAACTGCTCTTCCCCTGCTTTCTCTTTCTCTCTCTCTCTCCATGTCTTTGCTTCTAT
>NW_012116855.1:3073431-3086800 GCF_000951035.1 Colobus angolensis palliatus | reverse complement strand
ATGCTACGGCCCTCCAGCCTGGGCAACAGAGCAAGACTCCATTTCAAAAAGAATAGAATAGAATAGAATAGAATAGAATAGAATAGAATAGAATAGAATAGAATAGAATAGAATAGAATAGAGTAGAATAACAGAAGAATAGAATAGAATAGAATAGAATAGAACAGAATAGAATAAAAATGTGACTCTTCCAAAAAGAGATGCTCAAAGTTTAACCTACCTTAACATATGTGTACATAATGAATGAATACCCTACAGACTACATTTCCAAAATTTTCATTAAAAAATTACAACATTCCTGCCGGGCATGGTGGCTGACGCCTGTAATCCCAGCACCTTGGGAGGCCAAGGGGAGTGGGTCACCTGAGCTCAGGAGTTCGAGACCAGCCTGGCCAACATGGTGAAACCCCATCTCTATTAAAAATACAAAGAATTAGCTGGGTGTGGTGGTGGGTGTCTGTAATTCCAGCTACTCAGGAGGCTGAGGCAGAAGAATAGTTTGAACCTGGGAGGCAGAGGTTGCAGTGAGCCAAGATCGTGCCATTGCACTCCAGCCTGGGCAAAACGAGTGAAAATCAGTCTCAAAAATAATAATAATAATAAAATAAAAAATAAAGGGGACATTCCTTTAAATGGCCTAGTAGGAAAATGTAAGTGCTCCCAAACAACATTTTCTCTTCCAATTTAATTGTTTCTGACTAATGGTATGAATAACTTTTTATTTATACATAATCCATTTTCTGTATTCTGTTTTCTTTTTAACTCAGATTTATTTTTCTTGGATCCAAAGAGTTGCATGCCACTTTATTTCTATTCATCAGTATGCAAACCGTGGCACCAAGTAAAAACGTGGTCATTCAAAACAATTTTTTCTACCAATGTGCCTAACTTTTACCATATTTTCAAAGCAAGATAAGGTTAACTGATTAGATATCCTATCAATAGACCAGAGCCACTATTTAATCTTAGATTCTAACAAAATACATGTTAATCAACTACTTGAGCCACAAACAAAATAAACTACCAGTTATTTCCATTATGACAATTTCTTTTTTTTTTTGAGTTTTATTTTTATTTTTATTTTTTTATTATACTTTAAGTTCTAGGGTACATGTGCATAACGTGCAGGTTTGTTACATATGTATACCTGCGCCATGTTGGTGTGCTGCACCCATCAACTCGTCAGCAACAGTAGGTATATCTCCTAACGCTATCCCTCTCCCTCCTCCCCATGATAAGCCCCAGTGTGTGATGTTCCCCTTCCCGAGTCCAAGTGATCTCATTGTTCAGTTCCCACCTATGAGTGAGAACATGCGGTGTTTGGTTTTCTCTTCTTGTGATAGTTTGCTAAGAATGATGGTTTCCAGCTGCATCCATGTCCCTACAAAGGACATTATGACAATTTCTTACAATCTTTTATGAAATCCCTTGTGTTTTCCCGTTTAAGTGATTTTTTTTTTCATATTAAAAGCATGAAGGTCTGTTGGCTTTCCTTCCTCAATTTTTCTATAACGTCTTCTAAAATCAAACCTGAAATATTATCTCAAATTATGGGCTATAGTACTCTCAAAATAATTGTGCTAAAACTTAAATTTACACTAATATAATGCTTTCTACAATGCATTTATACTAAGCATGTCATATGTAAGCATACGGCTCAAACAGATTAATTTCTTTGAACAAGATGTTTTTCTTTGTCATACTTTATTAACTTATACTTTCCTACTTTATTACACGATTACCCTAAATTTTGCTGATACCCATAAAAATTCTACTCACCTTCCTGTTTTAAAATGTGCACTTTTTACCACTTACAACTAATAATCCTAGTCCCTCTTCTCTGCTATTTTTCACTTAGAATTATTGTGTTTCTTCTCCAGGCATGTATTTGTAGTATTTATTAAAATTTCTTGACCTGAGTACATCTCACTTTTCCCCTCAAGTATGTGTTTATCTTCACACTACACAATTCATGTTTTGCCAGAAGCTCAATTTTTTTTTGATATCAGAATATATTCAATATTATTTATGATACTATCTAATACACTGTTTATGCATTTTCCTTTCTATAAACATTAACCATAAAAGAGGTAAAAATACCACATGGATACCAAAGTCTTTTGATCCATGAACAAGAATTCAAAGCTTGGCTTGACATTTACTCCCGTACAAATCAAAACACTATGTTCTGCAAACATGAGGCACTTTCTTCTCTTCAGACTGTGTTTCTGAGGTTTATTCTCCATATTATGGACATATCTATATTTTCAAAAGGTTTTGCCAATACTTGTAAAGACATATGTATGACCAGTGTATTCCACACATTGATCTAATTTTGCTCTAGTTTTATGTTTTAAGTTTTTCTCTTTACCACTTAATCTAGATTGCAAAGTAGTTTTGCAATTGTGAACAGTGCCTTACTATAATTTATATATCCCTCACACTTTTAGAACACGCTAATTGCCTTTAGATTTCTATGGTCTTTGGATGTTTAATAAGGTTTAGTAGGATATTGTTTTATGTTGCATTGCTTTATATGGCTTTTTAGATATATAATACTATTTCTAAACTCCCACATAAGAAATGATATCAATACTGTCCAATTGCAGGTCCTGGTCCTGGTAATAACCAGGTAATATAGATAAATCCAGGTAATATAGATAAATATAGATAAAACCAGGTAATATAGATAAATGAATCAGAAATATCTTTAGCATATTGTGTAAAGACGATAATATACTTAAGAAAGTACCTTTACAGATTAATGAGAGGGTTCATTCACACACTAGTCAATACATGGAAGCTACTTATCAAAAGCATCAACTATAAAAGGAGAAAAATACTTAAAAGATGAAATATGTGAAAATAACTAAGGAAATGTTATATCAAGCTTAAAAAGTTATTAGTGGAGTTAGAAATAAGTCAATATAGAAATATATACGAAAATTTATTTGTCTGATGGAAAGACACTACAATTTCTATAATCTTGAATTTTTAAAACTTCATTTTACTGTAAAATATTAAGATTGCATACTAAGGGATATAACAAAATTACAATCGAAGCATAAAAATTAGTTTTACAACTATATAATATGTATATTTATGTATATGCATTATATCATTAAATCTCACAGCGAGAAGATGGAAAATTGGTAAGTTCAAATAATAAAGTTGTGATAAAATGTAGAAAAAGTGAAATAAAAAGAATAAAGCTCCTATGTAGTTTCTACTACTTAAAAATTTCTTGACTTAGGCATAGAAACTTAACTGGAATTATCTTTTTGTCTCTTTTTTTCTAGTATAAAAACTACACAGGTAATGAGAAACTACTATTATGATTTAGACAATGTAAATACTCATTGTGTTTATTTAGCTAACGTTAAGGCATAAAGTTACAATTCATTAGATTCTGGTGAATTAACTGGCTCAGATAAATTTTTAGTTCACTTCAAAAACAACTTTGTGAATAAAACAAGCTCCACATTAACATACACAATACACTTTTAAATATACCTAATTTGATAAGTGAGGAATGCACCAAACTATTCATTAATATAGCTTTCCTAAATGAAATATTATCAAAACCTCCAAGAAACAGAATCAGATATTTTCAGATTATGCCCACTCTCTATTAGCATGTAACTGCTTTGTTTTGTGTTATGGGATTTTGTTCTCTTTTAGGGGAATAAGCAGTGTTTCGACTACAAGCCCCTATGTTCCACCGCAGTACTCTAGCTGTATCAACACATCTAATTGTACGCATCATATTTGAGGAGTATGTCAGACTCATTTCTACTCTTGGTCCTATTCTGAGATTGTTACTAGAAAAGACAATCGGCTAAGGACATGAATAGACATTTCCCCAAAGAAGACATACAAATGGTCAACAAACATATGAAAAAATGATCAACATCACTAATGATTAGGGAAATACAAATAAAAACCACGATGTGATATCGCCTTACCCCTGCAAGAATGGCCATAAACAAAAATTTAAAAAATAATAGATTTTGGGAGGAATGTGGTGAAAAGGAAATACTTTTACACTGCTGGTGGGAATGTAAACTAGTTCAACCACTATGGAAACAGTGTGGAGATTTTTTAAAGAACTAAAAGTAGAACTACCATTTGATCCAGCAACCCTACTACTGGGTATCTACCCAGAGAAAAGTAAGTCATTACACACACACACACACACACACACACACACAAATACTTGCACAAACGTGTTTATAGAAGCACAATTTACAATTGCAAAAATATGGAACCAGCCCAAGTGCCCACTAATCAATGAATGGTTAAATAAATTGTGGGGTGTGTGTGTGTGTGTGTGTGTGTACACACATACTGTGGAATATTATGCAGCCATAAAATGAAATGAAATAATGACATTCTCAGCAACATAGATGGAATTGGAGACCATTATTCCAAGTGAAGTAACTCAGGAATTGAAAAGCAAACATCGTGTGTTCTCACTCATAAGTGGGAACTAAGCTATGAGGAGGCAAGGCAAGGTATAAGAATGATACAATAGACTTTGGAGACTGGGGAGAAAGGGTGGGAGGAAGGTGAGAGACTATAAATTGGGTACAGTGTATACTGCTTGGGTGATGGGTGCAGGAAAATTTCAGAAATCACCACTAAAGAACTTATTCATGTAACAAAATACCATCTGTTTTCTCAAAACCTATGAAAATAAAAAAATAAATAAATAAAATAAAAAAATGATTATGACGATAGTATAATGTTTTAAAAGGGGGATTTCATGGATATTTTAGGGGTCAGGAGAGATGTAAGCCTGTTTCTTGAACTTGATTTGTCTATAGAACTGTGAATTTTTCTCTCCAAATTGATGCCCTGCACATACCACACAGGGTCTAAGATGAGTCTTTCAGGTCATTTTCGAATGGTGCAATTACATCATGTTTGGCATAATTTTATCATAAGTATATTTTACCCTATTCTCATTTCGTTAAAGCTGGCCTTCTGCATATATATGTTCTTTTCTCACTGACCAGAATGTTTAATTAATTAGAATATCCCATCTCACCTTCATTCTGAAAAATGAGAATTTACTGTAGTTATTTTTGGTTGCTTGAAATAGTGGAAAGCTATTCACAATGATTAGTACCTGAATCTGCTGATTGTAGATATGGGTAATTCACAATATCTCATCAGTCATAAGGGGAGCAGACAAGCTAATTGACTCACTTAACAGACAGAGCTCCCCAAAGAGGGCTGTCTTTCGCGGCTTAAGTCCCATTAATCAACAAATACTCTTTGAGCTCCTTCCGTGTGCCTTCCATGATGCTGGAGATGCGGGTACAGAGTGCAATCAAGACCCCATCCCAGAGAATCTGTTGATTCGGTTGAAGAACATGATGCACACATGGCAGCGCCAGAAAAACATGCTGTATTCATGTAAAGGATCACGTCGCATGCCCGAGAAAGGTGCCGACTTGCACAGGAAGTGAAAAAAAGAATCAAATAATGCAGAAACGACCTCTTGCATACGCTGACCAGGGAATGACAAAACACAGAGCCCTCCCGCAGCAGGTGTCAACATGGAGGGCTCATCTTTGCGCGTGGCCACCTGACATGCCATGTGTCCAAGATAAGAAGTATACACCAAAGACTATTTTCAGGCTTGGCGGGGTTGTGGGGGGAAGCAATCCTTTAAAGTTGTTGGGGATTTTTGCTTTGTTCTGTTTCTAACTGTGTTTTCTGATTACACTGGGAGTTCACTCCAGGAAAACAGGATGGAGACCGTTAGGAAAATGGACCTTTCCATTGAGGGAGATCCCAAAGTCAAAACAGCCACTTAAACAAAACAAACAAACAAAAGGCAATGGGTATCTAGACACTGTCTAAATTATAGTAGTTTCTCATTACCTTTATAGTTTTTGTACTAGAAAAAGACAAAAAGATAATTCCAGGTAAGTTTCCATAATAAGAAAATTAGAAAGAAGTGAAGCAGTACAATTGTTTTGAAATATAAACCCTGTTTTGTGTTCATAAATATAAAGCCTAGCAGAAAGCCTGGGAGTCATAAGGAGCAGTAATAGACTTAATCTATCTCAGTGTGTTTATTTTGACTTACATGAATTGGACACCTCTGTGAAATACACAGCTGAGTATCACTGAAGCAGTGACTGGAGGCTGAGCTCTGCTGATTTGTTGGGTGGAACACCTGACATATCTGAATATTTTTGAGGTAGTTTCTGACAACTTTCTTGGTAGAAATTGACTAGGTCCCTTTTTGCTAATGTAAGAGATTTAGGATATGCCTCATTGATTCATGTTTTCTATATCTTCACACTTGGGATTTTTTTTCCTCATATAATTCCTAAGATATCTATTTATTCTACAGTCATTGAAATTTGTTTTATATTTTCTAAATCCACAATCCTACCATGATCTTGCGGCTTCCCAAATCTAATCTATATTTATACCAAAATGCCTGGTGAACTACCAACTCCGATACAGCTCTGATCTCTAGAAAGTAATTGAAAATCATTTTGGGGGTACCAGTGATTATCTACATATGAACACTGATATGTCTGTTAAATAACTCCATGCTATTTGGAAAGATTCTTAGGTTTAGCATGTCTACATGTTTTAATTTCATCACATGTCTTATCTATTGCTTTTTGCCACCTGGCCTGAAAGAAATTTATTAGGTTAAACAAAATATTCTGTGGAGACTGTCTTTGCAATGACTATTTGCGAATTGTTTATTACCAGTGGACACTAGAGAGTTATAGGTAAAGTTATAACAGTATTTGACATATTCTTAAACAGATTGGAAACAAATTAAGTGTTGTAAAATTTTCATGGTCAGTTACATATGGTGGCAGTTACTAGTCATGGGCAATAAGAACTCCTATTTGTTGGCAAAAGACACAGAAAAACGACATGTCAGTCTTTCCCTATAGATAGTATGAGAAGCACTGTCTCTCATTAAGGTGGTTGATCTGGAGGTGTATTAATAACACAGCATTTTGTGTTTAAATAATGTAATTCTATTTCCAAATGCAATATTGAAAAAGAGTAAAAATATATGGATATGAGAAATTTGAGAGGACAGATAAGCCAAATCCAAATATGATGTATAAAATTCAGGTAGAAATGGTTTGCCTGAACAGGCGTTTATTGAAGACTTATTCGATTTTTAACATCACAAACGTGAACTGCAAAAATACTTTGACTTACATGAATTGGACACCTCTGTGAAATACACATTGAATGTGTATTTGAATCCTTATATTTATACAGAAATATATAGAATTTATTCTATATATTTCTCATACAGAATAGAGAGCAAGACTGTTTTGTTTTGCTTGTATGTAGAACTCATGAAAGATGATAAGTAGATGAGGCACAAATACATGTTTTTATATTATCAGTGATCTGAAGCTGAGCATATGTCACTTATTTTTTACAGTCCTATCTCTATTGAAAACTATGCCAAAGTATTTACTAATATTCAACTTCAAGCACCCAAAGGTAAAGGTCTTGATTTTATAACATTCATTGCAGACAAATTACATTGGGCATCTGTATGTGTGGTACGTTAATAATAACAAAAAACTTTTACATGTTATTTCATGTGGTCCTCACAAAATTTCGCCAATACAAGAAAGTGTTTCTTTTCATTTTATAGAGGAAGAAATCATCAGTAAGTGCTTGGTGAGACTGAGGCTCAAAAGGAAATGGTTGAACAAAAAGTCAGCCAACAAGTTGACAGATACAGAATACTCCATTGAACAACTGCAAAATTCATGTCTTTCAAGCCCTCATGGAATAGTGCTAAGACTGAGAATATTCTAAGCCATAAAATAAATGTTATAAAATTTAAAATAATTGAAATCATGAAGAGTGTTTTCTCTAATAACTGAATGAAACGAAAAAATCAACAAAAGCAAGACTACAAAATATCTTCAAACACTTGAAAATTAAACAACATACTTCTAAATAGGTCATAGGGGAAGTTTAAAAATAAGCAATAAAATATACAGACCTGGCCGGGCGCGGTGGCTCACGCCTGTAATCCCAGCACTTCGGAAGGCCGAGGCGGGCGGATCACGAGTTCAGGAGATCGAGACCATCCTGGCTAACACGGTGAAACTCCGTCTCTACTAAAAATACAAAAAAATTAGCCAGGCGTGGTGGCGGGTGCCTGTAGTCCCAGCTACTCGGGAGGCTGAACCTACGAGGCGAAGCTTGCAGTGAGCTGAGATTGCATCACTGCACTCCAGCTGGAGCGACAAAGCGAGACTCTGTCTCAAAAAAAAAAAAAAAAAAAAAAAAAAATTAGCCGGGCATGGTTGCAGGCGCCTGTAGTCCCAGCTGCCCGGGAGGCTGAGGCAGGAGAATGGCATGAACCCGCGAGGCGAAGCTTGCAGTGAGCTGAGATTGCATCACTGCACTCCAGCTGGAGCGACAAAGCGAGACTCTGTCTCAAAAAAAAAAAAAAAAAGTATACATATATATATATATATATACACACACACACACACACACACATATAAACACACACACACACATATACACACACACACACACAGACCTAAGTGGAATGAATACAAAACATGTGACATACTGCCAAGATATATGAGCTACAACTATAGCAGTGCAGAGGGGAACACATATATTTATCCTTAAAACAGGCAGAGTCTCAATTCAAAAACGTTAATTATCACCTCAAAAAACTAGAAGAGAAAATAAACCTAAAGCAAACAAAAGGAAGGAAATAATATAAATAAGAGCAGAAATTAATTACATTATATATCATCTATTTAGAAAACATCCATGAAATGACTAAAAACAATAGAAAAAAATCAGTGAAACAAAATGCTAGTCTTCAGAAAAAAATCAATAACTAATAAAACTGATAAAACAAGAATGACAAATTTTTTAAAAAGATAGATCATGAATATTAGTAATAAAACATATAAGATGACTAACTGGGAATTTTTCTAGGTATGCAAGAGTGGTTCAACATTTTAAAATCAATGTAATCGAATATATCAACAAAGTAAGGAGTAAAAAACCTTATTTTCTACTTTTTTTTTTTTTTTTGAGGTGGAGTTTTGCTCTGGTTGTCCAGTCTGGAGTGCAATGGCACAATTTCAGCTCACTGCAACCTCCACTTCTTGGGTTCAAGCGATTCTCCTGCCACAGCCTCCCGAGTAGCTGAGATTATAAGCACGCGCTACCATGCCTGGCTAATTTTCATATTTTTAGTAGAGACGGGGTTTCACCATGTTGGTCAGGCTGGTCTTGAAACTGCTGGCCTCTTGATCCGCCTTCCTTGGCCTTCCAAAATGCTGGAATGACAGGCATGAGCCACCATGCCCATCCTGAATTCTTATACATTGATGCAGAAAAAGCATTTGAAAAAATCCAACACATATTCAATAGAGAAAAATCACAAAAAAATAGGAATAGATGGGATAATGAATAGCATCTACAAAATAGTATCTACAGCTACCATCATACTTAATGGTAAAAGACTAAATGTTTTTTCACTAAAATTGGAAACAAGACAAGGATATCTACTCTCACTTTGCTTATGTTATATAATACTGGAAATTTTAGACAATGCAATAAAAAAAGAAAAATAAAACACATACAAATTATAACAAAAGAAATGAAGAAATCTTATGTACAGATGGTATGTTTGCTTATGTAGAAAATTCCAACCTATTTACAATATAATTTCTAGAAATAAGTGAAATGATTCAATTGGCAGGATACAAGTTCAAAGTAATGCTGAGTAAAAAGGATAATCTTAAAAGGTTCTATTCTGCATGATTCTATTTATATAACATTAATGAAATGACAGACATACAGACATGGAGAAGAGAGAGCAATAGCCAGGGGAATATTGGGATAGCGAAAAGGGTGGAGGAAATATCAATGCTATTAAATGGTAGCAAGAAGGATCCTTGTCATAAAACTTTTCTGTATTTTGAGTATGGTGGCAGTCATAGAAGTTTATAAATGTGATAAAATTGCATAGAAGTAAATACACACATACACACAAATGAATACACGTAAAACTAATGAAATCTTAGTAAGATTGATGGACTGCACTAACGTAAGTTTCCTGGCAAGATATTGCCAATGGTAGATAAACATAACTAATTACTCTGTGTTATTTCTTATACTTGCATGTGAATCTAAAGTTATATCACAAATGCTAAAAAGAATAAAGTGCATGGTTTTGCCAACTTTTACAGAGCTGCTGAGGGATGAAGGAAGAAACAGAACCATGTTTTGCCACTCTTAACCTGAGGCTCTTTTCCCTTCAAAATGGCAGGTGCTCAAGGTAAACAATGACTTAAATTGAAAAAAAAGTTATTATTACTAGTTATTTGTCTGAGCTTATATAATGTTTTTATGAATTCCTATATAATTAATTGAAAAGAGAGACAAAATTATAAAAGTGCAATAGCCAAGGAAACAAAGGCATAACAGCCCAGAAAAACGTTAGGCCTGCAAGTATTCTTTCCCATGCACGATCATATGAAACCGTGGAGGTGTGACATTGAATATCATGAGGTGTGTTACTGTACTGCTGACCCATTTGTAATTTTCTTTTTGCTCTGGGTGATCTAAAACTATAAATGTTTTTAATTAATAAGAGTGATCTTTAATTTTAAAATGAGAAGAAAGAAAGCAAATTATCAATTGTATCTGTGTGTGTATTCATTTCCTATTGCTGATGTCTATAACAAATTATCAAAAACTTAGTGGCTTCAACAACACAAATGTATTTTCTTTCACTTCTGGTGATCAGAAATGGGTTCTGCAGGCTAAAATTAAGCTGTCAGCAGGACTACATTTCTTCTAGAGACTCTAGGAAAGGTCCATTATTTACCTTTTCCAGAACCTTTGAGAAGCTGTTTGCATTCCTAGGTGCATGGTCTCCTTTCAGATATGGTAATTTTCCAACCTCTGCTTTTGTTGTCATACCTCCTTATCTGACTCTGACCCTCCTATGTCTCTTTTCTAAGGACCCTTTTGATTACTTTGGGGCCATCTGGGTAATCCAGAGTAGCCTTCATATCTCAAGATGGTTAACTTAATCATATCTGTAAAGTGTCTTTCATCACAAAAAGGAACACAATCACAGATTTCTGGGATTAAAATATGGATATATTTGGGGGATCGTTATTTTGTCTACTACATGGGTAAACTGATAATAAGTTCTCACATTTCAAAGTACAAGTTCAAGACCAAGTCATCACTGGGTCAATGTTATGGAATACTTCATGATTTAAAGTGCATCTCCATAATTTTGTCACAATCTGGTAATATGATCCACTTCATGTAGGAGTCCCCATTTTAGAGTGTAAGAATCTGAAATGACAAGCAATGCTTTCTCTAGTTACAAAAATAATGAAGTAATGATTAAATTTTATGTTTATGAAGTGGGTACATTCACAATGACTGCATATGCTGGATAATCAGCAGAAATTTTTATAATGTGAAGCATTTTCTATTAATTTTTATATTTAAAAAATAAATCCTCACACTGTACAATCTAGCATAAATGCTCACATACAGACCATACTAATGTCCTTGCATAATAGTTCACACAGGATAATTTCTCAATTTGAATGCAATACAGCATAACATGTTTAATAATTGAATAAAATATTTTCAACCTGAATGATGAATGTGGGATCTGCAATCATTAAAATTCAAGTTCTTATAAATGATTCAAAATGTAATGATAATTACTGAATTTCACCTTCCCCTACCCCAATCAAAAGAAATCCTGGATCTTCTTAAATGATAAATTGTTCCACAACATTCTCATGCATCACGTTTCCAAAAAACAGCTATGATTACTAACGCTCCTCTAATCATATGGCTAAAAATTAATGATTTATGGGATATGGGTTTCACTCTTTCATTACATTTATAATTTATACTGGGGATCAGCAAAGCAAAAACAAGTATCGAGTGTGCCAACTATAGTGGTGTATGATAGTTTGCATAACTGGAGGCCAGTTATATGTGTAAACTGTGTCTATTTGCAAGGCTTAGGTACAGCAAAGTATTTGCCATCTTATTCTATCTATTTCCCCTCTCTACTAAAATATTGCTAAATGTTTGGTTAGTGAAGCTTATATCGTTATGAGTTTCTGATTGTAATTCTATTTGAAATCAGAGAATTTCCATGAGGAAAATGGGTTTGACCCATATATATATATATATAAAATCTTAGCATATATATGTATATAATCTTAGCATATATATACATATATACATTTTGATATTTTGGTAATGTACTGAATATTTTTATGAGAATTAATAGTGGTAAGGACTTTGGTTCTATTTTAGTGTCTTGAGCCACAGAGAGTTAAAGTCATTTACAATTTTTATATAATATGATAGATATTTTCATAAGAAGGTATTCGAGAGTAAATAAGAAACCTCAAATGAATTGCACTCAAATTATTTTTTCTCTGACTTATCTTTCCCATTTATCACTTACAAGATAGTAATGAAATCAGTTATGAAATATGTCTTACTAAGGCTCTAGCCCTCAGACAAGCAAATAAACTTAGAGATCTCTAATAAAAGCAATGAGAGTCATCCTTGGTCCACAGAATTGAAACATATCTTATTTCTGGAGGCTAGTCCCTAAGGTTTACAGTTCTGTCATTTTGTGTTTTTTAGGAAAATTGAGAATTAAAAGGTTACACAGTTAATGCTAGATAATGGTTGTAGCTCTATAATGTGTTTTAGAAGTTTTATAAATAAATAAATAATCCTGCATCCATAAATATTTTAAATGGTTGATCCCACAAGCTGCACGCACATAACAGCACTAGTTTGTCAGAGACTTAGTGAAGATGTAGCATTAGGGAAAGCAGATTCACCATGAGTTGAAACAATATACATACCAGGGCTCTTACAAATAAATGCCTGAAGAGAGTGCACAATGGAAGAATGTTCCATTAGCTGGAAGGTAAGATGCTGTCTGGAAAGGAGTACAGCCGTACTTACTCTGCCCATACCTGACTTGTCATGCATTTAGCATTTGTTTGTGAGAGCATACTCAGTCTTCGATTTAGTATTTCTAACGATTGATTACATTGACGCTCTGTGGAGTGAGGATTCCATACTAATGAGGAATGTAAATTATGCCTCTTGTTTATGCTACTATTTATAAAACACACATTACAGCAAGGTGGCCACCCTCCATTACATTCACAAATGTTAACTTTGGGATATTGACAAAGTGAAGGCCATAAATTATGGTAAATTTAGTATAGTTTAGGATGTAGTAAAATATTTTTAAATAAAAAAATTTTTGAGGATGATATAGCATCATTTTATTATTAATTTT
>NW_012116855.1:3056441-3072626 GCF_000951035.1 Colobus angolensis palliatus | reverse complement strand
TGCTACACACAATTGTTCATTTAAATAGTATGACAATTGTAAATAAATATTTATATTTGTGTTATCTGGGTAAAGGGAAACTTTTGTAAGAATAAATTGAAACATTAGATTAATACATACTTACTATCGCCTACTATGTAAGTATATGATTACAAATTATTTACTTATTTATTTGTTTATTATTTTGAGACATAGTCTCGCCCTGTCGCTGGAGTGCAATAGCATGATCTTGGCTCACTGCAACCTCTTCCTCCTGGGTTCAAGAGATTCTCCTGTCTCAGCCTCCTAAGTAGCTGGGATTACAGGCGTGTGCCACCATGCCTGGCTAATTTTTTGTATCTTTAGTAGAGACAGGGTTTCACCATGTTGGTCAGGCTGGTATTGAACTCCTGACATCATGATCTGCCCACCTCAGCCTCTCAAAGTGCTGGGATTACAGGTGTGAGCCACCGTGCGTGGCCCAAACATTTATTTAATAACATGCATATAGAGATAAATGTCATTATATTGAAGAGAAATTTATTTCAGGTTGTCAGAGTTATCTAAATGACTAGATACTTTAGCATGTAGGATTGTTAACTGCAACTCTCTTAAGAAGTATACTGTAACAATTATTAAAAGCTGTGCTCAGACACCCAATTCTCTCCATCATAGTTTTAAGAATTGTTTCTGCAAGTTTTGTTCTCTAAGACGTTAAGCAAAAGATGAATCAGCTCATGTCTCTTAACCGGAAAGAGGTTCTCACATAAAAGAACAACTTGGGAATAACAAAATATGTCTGAAAGGTTTCCTCAGTACATCATAATCCTATTAGGGACCAAATTCAATAAAAAGACAATTAAATAGAACACTTAGACACTAAGTGTCTAATAATGAAAAAATTGAGGTTTACCTTCCTATTATCTGCCATTTACTTTATAGGTAATTTGAAGTTTCATACTACTCAAAGAATCTTAGCATTCTATTTACCATAAAAGAGTTTTCTTAAATCTATAAATAATAATGATATGAACATATATATAAGTATATATGGATATACATATAGATATTGATTTATATTTCAAATGTTTGCATAAAAAGATATATTCCAGATTTATATGTATGTGTAAATGTGTGTGTGTGTGTGTGTGTGTGTGTGTGTGTGTAGAGAGAGAGAAACAGAGCTCTAGGTGCATATATTAAGAATAATAACTTTGTCTTTGGGGTACTAACAAAAAACAATAGCAATAATTATTCTTTCAAAAGAAGGAAATAAATATCCTTCCTCTACATGAATTCATATTTAATGTAGATAAGAACCCCTTTCTAATTCCCTAGCCCATAATAGATTTTCTTTCATAGCCACACCTATATTCATCTCAAAGGAAGATGTACTGATTAAGGTTATAGTTTATTCTTAGTTATTTTTATATAACTTTCAGAAGTTGACATTGAAGCTTGCAAGTTTACTTCATCTGAAAACTTTAAAAGAATAAAAAGAAATGCCGGAGGAGAGCGAAGAAAATAGGAGAAGGAAGAAGGAAAAAGAAAGGAAGAAAAAAATTGCTCTCCTGCCTTGGGAAACAGGACAAATCATTGCTTATATTCTTCCCACAACCTCAGTTCCTATCCTCTCACCTAAAATGTAAACAATCTTCCCTCTGAAGGGCAGAATACAAGGAAAATGTTAATGGCTGAAACTGCCACTTTGAAGCCACACTACGTGGAAGTCAATGTATTCTAAAATACTTCCCTCATCCAGTAACTAAAATAGAGGACATCTCATCCTTAAAGAAATGTACAACAATTAAGATAATTTACAAATTAGATAAACATTTCAGCAGCATTTTTGTTTTACTAATTTTGAGATGAAAGCTTGTACAACCTGACAATGCTATGTTACTCCATGGCAGACAAGCAAATAAAAAACCTAAAAACAAAAACTGTGATATGGAAAATGGGAGTTCTTCCCTAAAAGTTAACCTGTCTATTATATGATAATGACAAGGGGCTGGAGCAACATGAGTTTCCATATTTATTTTTATTATAGATTTCTTTTATATATGTAATATATACAAGTATATTTCTATTATCTATATACACAGTGCTGTGATATATTTATATATTTACTATTTCACTCTAATTCACAGGCTATGATATACATATGTTTAATATATATTATATGTGATAGTCAATATAGTTATTATTTATCATATATTAAAATTATATTTAATAATTAAATCATATTTTATATAATACATATTTTATAGTATATATTATATAATATTAAAATATACATACATTTTATAGCCCTGTGAAATAGAGTGGAGCAAGTATATTTGTTCTTACATTTTTAAGTTAGAATAGAATTTGGAACATATGTATTCTTACTTACAGTCTAAAGCTTTTGTGGGAGTCTGTGGATCATATAAGCTATACTCAGTAAGAGACTTGCATTCCTCCACACATTGTGTACTGAGGAAGCATTTAGAATGTCAGCTACCTCAGGAATTGTTGAAGGTTGATTTCATGTCCCTGCCCTGGTGCACACACTTCCTCACAGTAATATGATTATGAAAGAACAACTTTCCATATTTGATTTTTTACAAATCAGTATAAAGTTTGAGTTCTTTAAAAATCATGATGATCTATTAGGAGAGACTGGTAAGAAAATGATAAATACATAAGGAGTACCTGCTTTCTTATGAGTTTAGTAACGCTGTTTTGAAGACAGTTACTAAAATAGGTTCTGAAATTACTTGAGCAATGGCATTATTATTAAGGTAAATGCATAAACTTTAAAAGTGGATACTTTGAAAAAAATGGCTGGTTCTCCTGTTAATTTTTGAGTAGGACTCATTGTTTCTATTTACATGTCATATTTGACAAAGTAACCACTCTTTAGCATTGTGAGAAAGTTTCTACAATGGCATTCTTAGAACTCAGAGATTACAATCATCTTTGATAAAAATTACATTGAGAGACAAGGGAATTAGGAAAAACAACAAAAGTTAACAGTTGTTTGATTAGTTTGGCAAATATGCTTATTAGTTTGCCTAATTATCACTATGTGGAAAGAGATTAATATAAAAGCATGATCAATTGAGTTATGTGGCATATATAATATACAAAAAATCATACCCAAATATTGTATGTGATTAAAGTAATATACTGTTCACTATTCATCAGGAGCTTTTTATCATATTTTCTCGTATTTGAAAGATTATCTATTTTAATGAATTTTTCACAACTCTCTAAACACTACTATTTAAAAACTTAATAATATTTTCTGAAAACATAATTTATTAAAATAGTAAGTGATGAATACCAAAATCATCTCTTACGATTAAAAATATAAAGACTGTGCTTATTGTATAAAAATAGGACAATTAAATCACGTGTTCCATAACAAGTATGTGATACTGAAAGCTGTTAGAGACATGCAAAAAGAATATTTTGCTTTTCAGTCATCAGAAGACCTTTTCAGACCAACTTGTTAGTGAATGTAACTAACTTTCAGCATATGCTTACAGCTGTATACTCTTATTTATCCACCATGTTCTGTGCTTGTTCTGTGAACATCTGGAACAAAAATGAGAAAGTATTTTCAAATAAAATAATAAACATTTGAACACAAATCAGACAGCATGTGAAACAAAATAAAATATTTCTATGGAAATGAAGTTTCAGATAATTTTAGGGTATTCAGACACTGATGTTAATATGTCTCTTTAGATTTAGATAGCATTTAGCATAAATACAAATGACAATTTCATTAAAATCTGATTTCCTACAAAGGTAGATTATTCATTCACTTTCATTCATTTCTGCAATTCAAAACTACTGTGCCCTGTTGAATATGTGAATATGTGCAGCATTATTCCAAATTGTAGTGCATGGCATATATTTTATTACATGCATGAAAAAACAAACTTTTTTTTTTTTTTACAAATTACAGATATTTGCAAGCAAGGAGAATGGAGTAGGCCCACATTTGATGAGTATCAATTCAATTCATTCATGCAACTTTATAAGATACTGTCATGAGTAGAAGTGTCAGAAGAACAGACAGGAGAACAAATAATTTCTCAGGTAAGCATATGCGATCATATCATTAGGAAAATACTCCTCCCGATATCCTTCTTCATTTCAATTACTGTTTATTGCATAGACACATTTCCCTATGTACTTATACTAATTAATTCACACTAATATTTAATATCCCAAAGAAATGCCCCCACAATATAAATAATTAGTCATATATGAATCTCCTCATTGTCTCAGTTTCAGTGACCATATTTCAGTCAGTATAAGTCTTACTGTAAGTGATCTCTTTACAGAAAACACATAAATATGATGGTTCCCAGCATTATGATGTCATAACACCTATAAATACAAGGAGAAGAGAAATACATCTTTTTAAACTGAGAGTTTATAGTTCTCTTGTGGATATCTTCCAGCTGAAGATGAGCATCTATAATTCTTCTTTGACAGAATAAATTAGAAATCCATGATTTCTATCAAGTATCACAGAAAATTTCAGATACCCTAATCCATATAATACACAAAATGAGCAATCAGACCTAATATTTATTTCCAAACTATTGTTGGCAAACACAGGTCATAATAACAAGATAATAAATCTGACTCAGTAATCTCACTAGGTGATCACTGCCATTCAAATACAACATTCTTCTTTACTCTTCTGTAGCTATACAACAGTAATTGATATCAACATTTATCTCCAGAATGAAGAGAGAAAATAATCGAGTCTGAAAATAAGGCTACCCCATAGTAGACCATTTTTTTTTTCCTCCTGCCATAGAAGCCACACTGTTCTTTTTCATAGATACGCCATTTGAAGCAATTCATGTGTCATATACAGCATTTTCTCTATATTTTAGCAGGTACCAACATTCTTTGAGTTCCCCATTTTCCCAGCTGATAATTTACTTTATATGATAACCATTTCTGTTTTTGAAATGTCACATGAATAACCCGAGTATATCTTTAAAATGTCAAGCAGCTAAATACCATGATTTTTTGCTGTGTACAGTATATCACTGTTTTGCATTATGAGTATATAGTTGTTATTGACTAACCATATGAAAGGCCATTTCCACAGTAACTTGTTCCAGTTCATAAGTGATCCATGGATACTCTGCTATTGTAAATATGCCATTCTGTCAACCAGTTTTGCTGGAAATTGGCTATAAAATAGTTGGCTGACACATATCAATAGTTAATCTTAAGTTTTACAGAAACAACTCTTATTCTTAGACTAATAGTGAAAATATAGATAGAGACTTGTATTATTTCAAGAAACTTTAGGATTTAGCAAGCAAGTTCCCACTATAAAGAATTTTATTTGACAGTAACAGGATAAAGATGAACTTGAAGCCAGTTAACAGGATAGAAATGGATTTGATTTTGGACTTGTGTATGTGTGCAACACTCAGCTGTTTAATTTACTACTAGCCAATTTTTATTTAACTCGGTTCATTTACTTTGTTTTTAGATTCTATCTTTTCATTCTGTTTTTATAGTAATTAACACTTCAAAAATAAGCAAGATTATTTTACAATTTCTTGCCAAAAGGCTGTTCCATCTGAGTTTCAACACAAATGGTAGTTAGACAGGGTCTGAAGAAAGAAAAAATATATATTATCTTTCATTTTAAAGTTTAAGGGCTTGTATGCCTATTAGGGAGATAAGTCAAAATATCAATTCCTCAGATGGATTTTGCTTTGCTCTATTAGTTTACTGGAGTTACAAAATGATAATATTTAATTTTTTCATTAATTTTTCATTTGTTTACTTGGATTTTTATATAAGAAGAATTTCTTGTCTACTATTTGTTACTCAATGGTATAATTTGTATAGGAAAAGCAGGATTAAGTGCTTTATTATTTCCCATTAATTACTAGTTTCTATTTTTATTTTGTTTGTTCATTTTAAGGACAGAGTATTTCTCTGTTGCCCAGGCTGATATGCAGTAGTAGGAATACAGCTCACTGCAGCCATGACCTCCTGGACTCATGCAAGCCTCCCACGTAAGCCTCCTGAGTAGCTGGGGTCAGAGGGGTGCACCACCATGCCAAGCCAAATTTTTTTTAAAAAAAACTTTTGTAGAGATGGGTCACCCATGTTGCCCAGGCTAGTCTCAAACTCCCCTCTAAGTGATTCTCCCAAAGTGCTGGGATTACAGGTGTGAGCCACCATGACCAGTCTTAATTACAAGTTTTCAAAAACAGTGAGTCATTCCCTTGCAATCTTCAGTTATGATAGATGAGATTCTTTTTGTCCCATTATGATCTCAGAAATACACACATGTTGATATGCTTAATCCATCGCAGTTTTTAAAATTGATGCTACAAAAGTACCATTTTGGGGCTTGGTACCTTTTCTAGTTAGTTCTTAAGTCCTTTTGACATAACCAGAGTGAAATTTGATAGTTCTTTATTCTCTGAATTGATAACATATTTCAGGTTTATACTATATCTTTAATGTCCAATACGTGGAATCAAATATTTTCTTACAAGCACTAGCTTCCTTGAGTAAAAAATATCATGGTATTTGAATGACTTCCAAATCTCTATTGCTAGGCCAAGCTAGAAACTTAGACTCATAGTACTGTAAACAACACATAATATTGATATATGTCCCACATGTATTTCAGGCTCGGCATGTTCCAAGCTGATCATCTTATCCTCACAAAATTATAACTATAACAAAAACAACAAATACTTTCTTTTATGTATACTCATATCTCCACTATTAATTAGTGTTGCTAACTTACACCCGGTCCCTCATGCTGGAGACTTGAGAATCATTCTAGATAATTCTCCCTTCTTCATATTCTATTCAGTCCTCAAACAGAATTAATTTTACTTCCAGAAGGTTTAATTATTGTAATCTTCTATTCATTCTATCATCTTATTAACGTGTTATTTGTAACACTTTTAGAGTAGTTTACACCCTTAACTGACCAGTATATACAGAACATTGTTTGCTCTATTAAGTCATGTGAACTTTTTCTGATAGGAAGTGGAAGTGTATCTGCATGGTATTCAGTCTCTAATGCCCTGCACTTTCGAATCCACTTTCACATTGTAGCCAGACTATTCAGTCTAAAATACAGATATGGCAATAACTTATCACCATAGACCCCTATAATGGCTCTTCATTCCATGTTCTCTAGGATCCCTCTTTACGTCTTCACTGATTCTTTTAACTCCTCACGGTGACAACCTTCAGGCACAATTTAAGCATTTTTTTTTTTTTTTTGGCTTTTATGCTCCAAAGATATCTCCAAAGCAAGAAAAGTCTCCTTAGCCCCCGTATCGGTGCAGCCTGAAAGTGTGGGAAGTTAACGTCCTCAGTCTTTAATTAATGAGAATGAATGTGGGTAGATATTTGGTCTGTATTAGTATAATCAGGAGGGATAACTCTAAGGGACATTCTACAGAAATCTTTAGAGAGTTATAAGTAAACTTGAGTCCCACGTGTCAGATGTAGTAACCAGCTCAATAATGGCTGGTTCATTCTGCTCGTTTTGCTGGATTTTCGCAGCAAATAAACTATCTGCCTGCCTACCCTCTACTGTGATTCAGGCTCTGCTCTTGAGAAAACTGAAACTAAAAGAACAGTTTGTTTTCATAGGCCCAATATCAGTATGTAGGCATTCCTTCCTCCTTTCTGGTTACCCTGCTCACCACAAGAAGGATCTGATGCTGGCCAAAGCTTAAATAAAGGATTTGCAAGGAAGCACTTACAGCACTACAGTGGTATTGGCTTATAGGTAAGAGAATATTGGTATTACCTTTTTACCTATTAAAACTTTAAAAAACATATCAATGATATAACTAAGACAATAAAAAATTAAGTGACATCTCTCAGATGACAGAATTAGCAATGGAAGATGGGATCTGTAAGTATTATTTCTTCTAGTATTAAACCAGTTTTGAGAACTGTCTTACATTATCTTGTTTTGCTATAACAGAATATCATAAACTGGGTAATTTGTAAAGAAAATAAATTTCTGATAGTTCTTGAGGGTAGGAAGCTCAAGGCTCAAGGTTCCGTATCTGGTGAGAGCCTTCTTGCAGAGCCACAGCATGGCAGAAGGCAACATATGACAAGACAGCACTCAAGAGAAAGAGAGCAAGAGGAGGGCACTCTTGCTTTTATAATGAAGGCACTCGAGTTAACAGGGACAGCACTCATGACCTAATTGCCTCTTATCTGACCCTACCTCCCAATCCCGTTACATCAGGTTTCCAACATATGAACTTTAGGGGCGCATTCAATCACTGCAAGAAGTAAAAATGTATAAATTGATAAACAGAACATTTTCTCCTGTCTATAATACACCAATAACTTCCCATTGTTTTTAGAATAAAATATTCTATGTCTATGGTGTCCTAAAATACATTTTTCCTAATATATTCTCCACTTACCTTCTCACACCATTTTCCTCTTTGCCCTTCCTGTTAGAATTCTTGCATAGCATCCTGCTAACATCTTAGGAACTTTCCCTTGATGTTCTGTTTGCGCAGTCTATAAATTTTCTTCACCTAACTAACTTCCTCATAACTTCTAAATCTAAATTTTAATGGTATTTCTGTGGAGAAGTCTTTCTGGACTGCACAGACTTGGTTGTATTGAACTGAAGTCCTTTTTAAATCTCATATAGTTAGAAGTAATTTAAAGAATTCACTGGCCGGGCGCGGTGGCTCAAGCCTGTAATCCCAGCACTTTGGGAGGCCGAGACGGGTGGATCACGAGGTCAGGAGATCGAGACCATCCTGGCTAACACGGTGAAACCCCGTGTCTACTAAAAATACAAAAAAACTAGCCGGGCGAGGTGGCGGGCGCCTGTGGTCCCAGCTACTCGGGGAGGCTGAGGCAGGAGAATGGCGTGAACCCGGAAGGCGGAGCTTGCAGTGAGCTGAGATCCGGCCACTGCACTCCAGCCCGGGCGACAGAGCGAGACTCCGCCTCAAAAAAAAAAAAAAAAAAAAAAAAAAAAAAGAAAGAATTCACTGAGTGCTTACTGCATGTCAGGAACTGTTCTAGATGGCTGTGTATAGAGCACACAAAAGACACTTCTCAAACTCTGGTAGTTAGGATCCTACTTAGCAATTGATTAAGAACTCTCTTTAAAACTCTAAGCCCTAGCGAAAGAAATGATGCCTGCTTTACTAACCACGTAAGAGGTCACTCAATAAATATTTGCTGACTTTTGTTGATGTCTATGGAATCTTTTGAAAATGGGGATAAGATTCAGCTTCGTTCTAAGATTTCTTTTTTCTCTTGGGAGTTTATATAAAAGCACACATTTAAATATACACTTATTTAAACAAATACTTGAAAGGGTACCATACATAGGGTAATAGTTTTGTGGTCAAAGAGCAAATTTCTTGAAGTACAAATCCACCTAACTCAAAATCAATGTGCTCATCCACATTATATGGTCCTGTCCACGAGCTAGAACTCACAGTTCAGCTGACTAGGACACTATTCTAAAAGAACATAAGTGTGGGTGCATGCATTTGTGTCTGGGGGTGGATGTATTAGGACTTCTGATGCAATAATCTGATGCCTAATGCTATACAATGCTGGAAACTCAGCATTTGTGTAAATACACCTGCTGGAAATTTAAGGAACCACACACATCTCTTACTATATTTTAATAATTGCTGTTACTTTATTTAGTGTTTTTGGTGAGTTCAGTTTCCAGTGTGAGATAGCACCAGGTTCATGTGAGAAGAAGCCATTTTTAAATGGAAAATGGAATATGTTAACTTACAGGAAAAACAACTAATTGAGAAGTAAATTATATTACTATGAAGCAAATGCCATGGTAAGAATTTATGGCATTTTTTTTTCTTAAAGCATATTTTAACAAGATAATTAAGCCTGATTTCAATACCTTGTTTTGAAATTTCATCTCTCTAAGTCATTATTTGGTTTAATCTGTGGCTTCCTTGATCCCATATACTTTTACCAGAAAATAGAACACATAAAATAAAGTAAAATTGAAGAAAGCAAGCAACCTTGTATCTGCTCCACTTTGTGCTCTCAGGCTAAAAGGGAAAAGTTAGGCTTATCTGAGTTTTACAGGTATTCTGGGAATTGGCCCATTTTGCAACACAGCATCTGTCCTTTCATGAAGTATGCTTTGGGTATAGAAGCAGCTGCTGGATTGCTCTCCTGAGTCCTGGCTGTAATCAGTATGTCACCATTCGGTCACAAGCAATGACTTGACAAATTCAGTTTTCTCATCTCCCCTTTCTCCAAGGGGTGTGGACCCTAAGAAGCCTAACTATGCCCAATGCTCCTAAATAACTCAGTGTGCGATACCTATCACTGACAAGTCACACCCCTTCTGAAAGAGCTGGCTGGATGTGCTGCTGTTGCTTCCTGGCTTGTGAACTACTGGATCTTTTTTACGTGGCTGCCTTAGCTGACTGTGTTAAAGTAGACTCTCACAGAATAACAACTCACTCTGCCTTCAGATGTTCCCTGAAGAGCAAATGCTTCTGAGGTACTTTATAATTGTGTTACATGCTTAATTCAGTAGTTGTTAATGGTTATAAATTATCAGTAAACTTTTGTTTGTTAAATACAACAACAGCAACAATAAGTCCTATAAGAAATAGACTTTCTTCCTGATCCTATTTCTATTCTGAAGAGGCTTATTATTTTGACTATATTTCACAAATGTTATTTCCTTATTTCTTATATGATAAATCTTGGAGAATTGTTTTTTAATGTTGTCATTAAAATGTCCCACAAAGTCACTCAACTACTTTTCTAACAAAGACAAGAGGAGATGCAATTTCTTTCTCTTGAATAACTTAAAGCAACTTAAAGCATTTCTTTTTAAAAAGTTAACATATCTTCAACAAAGCATTTCTTGAATGTCTCAAGAATTTTAGATTGCAAAGATGAGTAAGCCATGGCCTCGACTTCAATTTTACATATTCCAGACTGAGTGCTTACCACTTCAGAAAGGTTGACTTTTCTTCTCTTGAAAAGATTGTGACATAATGGAAAAAACAATGACTTTAGGACCTCTGAGATTAGAGTTGAAATTGCATTCTACACTTACAAACTAGTAGGTGTTTGAATTTATGTCCGCTACTTTCTCCTAGTTTTATTGTTCTCTCTGTAAATAACCTAGAGGGTTATTTTAAGAATGTAACTACACTCAGGTGTCACATAGCAATGTTTCAGCCAGTGATGGAGTGCATATACAATAGTGGTCCCACAAGATTACAAGACTGTATTTTCACTATTACCATTTCTATTAATATGTTAAATATGTTTAGCTACACAAATGCTTACCATTATATTGTAATTGTCTACAGCATTCATTTTAGTAACATCTACAGCTGCGCAGGTTTGCAGCCTAGGAGCAATAGCCTATGCCATATGGCTCAGGTGTGTAGTAGGCTATTCCATCTAGGTTTGTATAAGTACGCTCCATTATGTTTGCACAAAGACAAAATCTCCTGAGGACACATTTCTTAGACTGTATCTTAGTCATTAAGCATCACATAACTTTAAGAAAATGTTTGGCATCTTGTGAAATCTTAATAAGCAGCCATTACAACTGTCACATATTAGAGACTTCTCTGGGAAGATTTTGATGAATTACTTCAACAAGAAGATGACAAAATGCAATGGCTTAAACAAAGTGGAGGTAAGTAACTATAGAAAGGTAAGTATTTAGGGCTATTCGGGCTACTTTGGTATTCTTGTCATTCTCTGGGTCAAATGTGCTATTCCAGTTTCTTGTCATCTTTCTACCAGTGGACAGGGGAAAAAGGGTTGGAGTAGGAAGTACTTAATCCTCTTACAAATATGAAGTGGAATCAGAACCATTCTATGACACATATCAGATTTGCTGAAAGTTATTTACATGCCCACACCTAGCAACAAGGAAGAACAATAAATATAGCATTTAGGTGGGTGGTCACACGACCATCTAAAACTCCATTATTAAGAAAGAAGAGAAGAATGGATATTGCCACATAATTAACACTCTACTAAGCTTGGTTTCTTCTGGTTCTATTTTCTTTTTTTTTTTTTTTTTTTCAGTATTCTCTATAAAAAAAAAAAAAAAAACAACTCTGGCTTGCAGATTACAGTGTTCTTCCTGTAGTAGTCATGGCCTTAGGATAATCATTACCATTATGAATTTACTGCAATGTTACTATGACATTTGTTGTGAATATTGACTTCAGTTACAGAAGACAATATTCAGTTACAGAAGACAATGCAGCCTTAACCGTTTGTAAAAAAGTCTTATAACACTTGTGCATCTTATTCCAGACTACCTTCTGACAGCAGAATTTACACTAGCAAAATAAGTATGTTATACTTATTAAAAACAATGATGAAAATGTGGCCTAATGAGCTCCATTTCATATATTAGCATTTCTGTCCTACTTCTCCCCAGTAATATAAGGAAAAGAAAAACAACACTCTAATCTTGACAAAACTACTGCTGATGTTAAATAATATTTAAAGTAATGGTCTTCATTGTATGTTGGTAGTTTCAAAATTCTTTTCTTGTTGTAGGCTACGTATCTTTTCTATCCTGAAGCCTTTAGCATTTCCTTCAGTTTTCTTCTCCCACATAATAATGAATAAATCTCTATTAACACCGCAATTAGTGTGCAGTTATTTTCCTCCCTGCTTTCTAAGAAAACAATGTTATACTTTTCCTCAACTCTGAATTATTTTTCCATAAGTTTTGATTTCACAGCAGAAGGAAACGCTCTCATTTGCCACCTTTAAATTTTCAGTCCACTGATATCTATGTATCTCTGTCATCACTTCCTTCAAAATGAAATATGGCTTTTTAAATTGACAATAATCCTTCTACTTATGCTCTGAATTCAATTTTATTTTGCCTTGTTTATCATTTCTCTCCTTATATTAAGCCCTGCAATCCATCATCAATATTTAATTCTCTACTGGCTCATTCCCATTGGCATACAAATTCATTTCTCACCAGCTACTGCCATTTGCATATTTTATTTATTTTAACAGCTATATAGCACTTTAATTCACATAAATATAATAAATTTTATGTCTATAAAGTATTAAAGTTTAGTGTGCATACACTCAAGAAGCTTTGACAACATTCAAGATAAACATTTTATTTCCTATGTAACTATATAATTAGTTCTCTTTTTTGATCACTCTTCCCTGCTTCTAGTTCACCACACCCAAGCCCCACCTTTACCTTTAATTGAGCACTGATTTTCTTCCTGTCACTATATTTTCTGAAATGTTTTGTAAATTAAATCATACAATATCAAAATTTTTGTTTGGCTTTTTAAACATATTGTAATTATTGTGAGGTTCATTTATATTTTTGTATGTATCAATAGTCATTTTATTTTTTTGTTGAATAGTATTCCATTTTATTGGTAGGCCAAAATTTGTTAATTCTTTCACCATTTGAACATTTGGGTTGTTTTCTACTTTTGGCTATTAGAAACAAAATCATTATGAACATTTACACAAGTCTTTGTATGAATAAAAGTTTCCATTTCTCTTGGGATAATACATAAGCAGATTTTTTAAAATTCATATTTCAATTATATTATTGCTGGCATATGGAAATATGATTAGCTTTTATATGTTGACTTGAATGACTGTGATTTTTGTAAACTCACTTACTAAAGGTTCAAGTTTTGTTTAATTATTCTTTATAGACAGTTATATCACTGTGAACATAGAGTGTTTTCTTTCTTGCTTTTAATCTGTATGACTGTATTTATTTTGCTTGATATATTGTAGTTAACAGTCAGTTCAATAGAATGTTGAATAGCAGTAGTAAGAGAGAACACTTTTCTTGTTTGTTCTAACAGGAAAAACATTCAGGTTATCACCATTAAGTATGATGATAACTGTAAGTTATATATAATTGCCCTTTATTAGGTTAAGGCAGTACCTGTCTATTTCTACTTTACTGAGTGTTTCATGTTTCCCATGAATGGATATTGAATTCTTTGAATTCTGTCAAATGCTTTTTCTGTATCTATTGAGATAATAAGGCATTTCTTATTTAGCCTGTTAATGTGGTGAAGTGATTGATTTTCAAATATTGAACTAACCTTGCATTCCTAAGATTAACCTCACTTGGTTTAACGTATAATTTTTTTGAATTTATTGCTGGATTCTATTTGTTAATATTTTGTTGAGTATTTTAATGCTTAGGTTTATGGTTTATAGTTTCACTTCGTTTTTTGTTATTAGTGCAATACTATCATCAGAGAATGAATTAGGGAATGTTCCTGCTTCTATTTTCTGGAATATATTATATAGAATTGGCATTATTACTCTCTTAAATATGTATTATACTTTACCAATGAAACCACTTGGGCCTGAAGTTTTCCTTAGTAGTCATACTTTTACTTAGGTTTATCTATTTCTTTTTAGAGAATTACTCTAATGGATATGCAATGCTATTTCATTGTAGCTTTAATTTGCATTTCCTCAGTGATTAATGATGTTGATCATCTTTATATGTTCTCAGTTTTAACCAATGTATCTTTCTTAGTGAAGTGTCTATTCACTTTAGTTGCCCATTTTAATGTTATTTGCCTCAATAAAATTGAGTTTTGTCTCTTTGTTATGTATTTCGAACATAACTCATTATACAATAATGACTTACACAATACATTATACACTATTTTCCTTAGGTATAAGGTGTGAATTGAAGTTTGCTCATTTATTTATTTATTGGCACATGCATATCCACTTTTACCAAGATCATTTACTAAGAAGTTTATGAGTTCTCAGATGAACTGTCTGTAGACATGTCTTCATACTTAGGTTTTCTTATATATGTAGGTTTATTTTTTTATTTTCTATTACATTGAATATGAAGATTTATTTGGGAAGAATTAACACTTTATCTAAAATTAATTTTCTAATACAAAAACATGTTATATCTCCCCCATTTATTTATATTCATTAAACATTTTTTCAGTCATGTTTTGTCATTTTCTGTGTTTGGGTCATACACATCTTCAGACAAATTTATAAATAGTTATTTCAAATTTTGGATGATATTGTAAATGTTATGGCTCTTTCTGTTTCAAGTTCTCATTGTGGCTACAACATAGAAATAATTTGTTTTAGAACAGAAATAAAATTGATTTTTGCATATTAATCTGGTGACAAAAAAATTTTAGTAACTCTTTGGTGCAGTTCACCACATTTTCTACATGGACAATGCTTTCTGCCTCCAGGATAACCACTTTCATTTATTATTTTCAGTTATTTTTTTTAACAAATTTATTCCAATTACTTTATTTACTTGTGCTGCCCAGAACCTTCAGTTGAACATTGAATAGAAGCAGAAAGAGTGATTATGTTTGCCTTCTTTCTTATTTTGCCATTATAGTATTCAATCTTTCATTATTAAGTATGGCATACACTGCAAGTTTTTGTGCATGTCCTTCATCAAGTTGAGACTGTTTAATTCTATCTATTCTTAGTTTGCTAAGAATTTGTATCAAGAATGGATTTTGAATTTTGTCAATTGTTCCTTCGGTGTCTATTGGGGTGAGCACATGCCTTTTGTTTTTAGTTTGTAATAAGATGAATAATGTGATTTGACTTAGTTATACCAATATTGTATTTCTGAAATAAACACCAATTTGTTGAGTTATATTATCATTTTTATATATTTTGCAATAGAATTTTCTATAATTTTAATAAGCTTATTTGTTTCTATGTTCATGAGAGCTGTTGTTCTGTAAATTTCTTTACTCGTAATGTCTTTGGCATGATTTCATACTAATCCTAGCTTCACAGAATTAGTTGGAAAGTATTTTTCAATTTTCTGGATGAATCATGTAGAACTGGTACTATTTTCTTTTCAAATGTTTAATAGTATTTCCCAGTAAAACAATATGGGCCTAGAGTTTTCTCAATTTCTCTTTTTAGTTTTATTGCTATGAGATATTTTTACCCATCATTTTACATTTCACCGGCAGCTGGCACATGGAGACTTCAATTACTGAACTTTCAAAAAATAGATTATAGTTCTCTGGTGAAATTTTCTATTGTGAACACATTAATCACAATCATTTTAATGTCCCTGTCTAGTAACTTCAATATGTGGATCAACTCTTGGTTTGTTTTTCCCTCTCTCCCCTCCCCTCCCCTCCCCCT
>NW_012116855.1:3053204-3056375 GCF_000951035.1 Colobus angolensis palliatus | reverse complement strand
CCTTCCTTCCTTCCTTCCTTCCTTCCTTCCTTCCTTCCTTCCTTCCTTCCTTCTTTCCTTCCTTCCTTCCTTCCTTCCCAAGCTGTTTTAGTAAATGTTGGACATTTTTATGAAAATTGTTGAGACCTTGGAATATACCTTTTTTCATAGGTGATTCACAATATCCTTTCCCGGGGAGTTACGTCTAGAGTACATCACATTAATACACATAAATTCTAAACTAATTCCAGATTAGGTTTTGAGCTGTGTCAAGTTTAGTCTACTTGTTTTGCCTTAAAAAAAAAAAAAAAAAAGATTCTTTTTTCTTGGCATGCCTAATTGCTCTGTCTCCAGCACAGAGAGACTTCTAAAGTCTGCATTGCTTTCCATCTGTTTTCTGCTGACCTTATTGGATTCTGCTTTGTACAGCTTAAATAATTATTAAATGTCTCCAGGACAAAACCTCATACAATTACAGGCTCCCTCCCATATAGCTCTACTTCTCAGAAAACTTTGAACTTCAAGGCTTGGCTTTTCTGAAAGGTGCAAAATTTGTTTATTATATGAAAAATTAAGTAAAAGTGGATTCTGTCAATGGCATTTGGAAGTCACATTTCCCCTAAGATATATGTCTTCTGAGGGAGGTGGCTGAGAATCTAGAAACTTAGCTGTGATTTTGACACTATCCAGTAACCAGTACTGGAAGAAACTTTGTCTCTCTTCCCAATCTTTTTTTTTTTTTTTTTCTAAGACTCCAAATACATGTATGTTACATGTCTCCCTTGCATCTGTTTATTTATCTGCTATATTTTCTTTCATCTTACTTTCCTTTCATCATTCTGAATAATAACTTCTGAACTATCATCCACTTTAGTAAATGTCTCTATGTCTGATCTCCTTTTAAATTATCCTTTTTGTTATTTAATCGAGTAATTGAGGTTTTATTTCTAGGACTTCCATTTTTTGCTTTATGGAATATCTAGTTCTCTCCCATAATTCTCACTTTAAAAAAACTTTCATTGAGTGTAATGTCTACTATGCAAAACTGAGGAGGCATAGCAAGCTAAAAATTCTAAATGCTCTATGAACTCAAGCTTCATAAATTTAAAAAAAAAAATTGTATATGAGCAAATCAGAGGTAAACTGTGCTGAAAACCAAAAACAAAGGATATCTTACAGGTAGCAACAGGCAAACAACAACAAGACCATCTCTAGTGGCGCAGCAATAAACTGGCATCTGATTTATAGAATATAAGTATTAAAAAAAGAAAAAAACAGACTTTCTAGTAGAAAAATATTAACAGGCATGTGCTCTGAAAAATTTACTCATAGTCAATTTCAGGTTACACTAGCTTGGAAATGGCAAATTCTAGGTTCATTCCAGAAATCAGGTTTTGATAGAGTAATGGCAATACTAATTGAACATTTAGGAGATTTCAAAAGAAAAGCATCAGTGAAAGGCACATTTGAGAGTTTTTACTTCAAATTTCACAAACTTAAAATATATGCCTCTTAACAGAAAATGAATTTGGATTTCCAATAGATTAAAATTATGATCCTTAATATTACCACTTTGGACATCATCCAAAATAGTCTGTATTGTTGATATATTACATATGTTCTTTCAGATAAAAGTATAATGATCATAAACATAAAAGGGATTGGGGTGAGGGAGGTTTAATTTTCAAATATGAACTGTTTGAGAACCCATGTTTTCACATCCCCCTCATTCCTTCCTAAAAATTTATGTTTATCATTTCTATCTGTGTTTACCAAGTTTGAAAATGGTATAACTATTCTGTATAATTAAATGCATACTTTAGGTTGTGAAATGCATAATTATAACATGAAATATGTATGTACTGTGGAGTAACGTGCATGCATCATTTACTACATAGTGAAGCAGATACACTTTTAATTAAACTCTATGATGTACAATATATGACCAGAAGAATTATGCTTCGAATAGCCAATTCTATAAAGAGCCACAAAGTGTATTATACACATGACTATGAATCATTCATCAAACACCCCCTAAGGGAGAATGAAAGAATATCAAGCAAGAGATGCTTGATATAATTTTCTTTTTGTTCTAAGTAATGCAACAGTTGTGCATTCCTCTAAGGATAAAGTAAACTACTGATAATAAGTAAGAAGGCAGGAGTGATCTAGCTCTCCATCTGCTGACTAACATACTGTTACTGGCAATATAGAATAAAAACATAGCAAATGGAAGAAACACAATTCTTAGTCATAGATTCAGGTATCAGAAAGAGTTTCATTTGCAGAATGCAGGACATCTGCTGTTGATGCCTTATGGACCAGCTATGTAGTCATTTCCAGGTGTGATTCAAGATGCTTTCGACCCAGGGGGCTATAGATGTTTAGGGAAGCAATTCTCACACTGTGGAATGCATAAGAATTATGCAGATTCCGCTTCATTATGGGGGACTCTGTTTGGAATGTTAACAAGCCACTAGGTGGCTCAGTTGTAACTGACACAGTACAATAGGTCAGGAACTACATGCCCAGGTTTAGACCATCTTTACACATTAAGTCAATAATGCAGCAAGCAGAATGGGAATGGGAAAGCACGATGGCTCTCACCTTCTCTATGTTCCTTTCTGTTTATTCTGAAAAATAGTATATCTCATAATTTATTAGAGAAAAGTGGGGTTCTCTATTTCACTGTGGAAAACCCTTGTCAATGTATGTCTCATTGGAATTCTATTAAAGAAATACAGTGATATTCAGTTCTTGGTCAGTATGCTCTCAATATCTGCTGAGTTATGAAATTCTGGACAGAATACCAGCTATCTGGTAATGCAATGTTTTTCATGGATAACTTTCTTTCGAGATTATTTATTTCTATTTCGCATTTGACTAAATCCAAACCTTCAGCTACACATGAGCTTAAGGGTATCTGACAGATGTCCCCTTCTGAGAAGAGAAGCTTTACTATTTGCTTGCCTGGTTTTATTGCACCTAATGTGCAAATAAAATAATTTAAAAGTAAATAAGAGGTGAAAAATATGCATTTTGAAAAACGAATGTTTGCTTTTCATTTTAACAACAAATCTTAAAATTCCAACTGTGAAGTAGCTTATAAAATCAAGAGATGCATCATAATTTTTAAAGAAAATAGAGTAAAAACATCCAAGATTTCAAGTTAGTTATTGATACTGTAGAGCA
>NW_012116855.1:3041511-3052674 GCF_000951035.1 Colobus angolensis palliatus | reverse complement strand
GTCTCGGCCTCCCAAAGTGCTGGGATTACAGGCTTGAGCCACCGCGCCCGGCCAAATTTTGATCTTCAATGTATTGTTATGAAATATATTTTAAACTTTGAAGGTGGCTAGGAGATGTTTTTCTTTTTCTCCTAGATTTAGAAGAACAATGGCTTCATAAGAATCAATTCTGAACTTTTGATTTCCAGCTGATTAACCAATCTCCTAGAATTGAGAGATGAAAAGCCCTGCCAACCAGAAGAGTCTCTTATGGTGGTCATAGGGAAAATGGCAGCAAAGAACCTGCATGTGTTTGTGTGTATATACTATGTATATGTATATACTTTATATATATATATACACACACTAGATATATACACACTGCATATATACACACTTCATACATTACACATGTGTGTGTATTTTTTTCTTTCTGCTTTTTCTGACATAAGAGAGCTTTATAAAGTTTTATTAGGGGCAGGGGTCAACTATCAACTTGCTCTTTCAAAATACCCTCACATTTTATGAGAAATAAAGCACTACTTCAAAGATAAAGATTATATCTTACTGAGCTTTGAATTATGAGCACATAAAATCTTTTATTTCTAGCAGCTAGTTCAGTTCTAGACATAAAGTGGTTAAAGTGGCTGTAATTAAATGCAAGAGAAAGAGAAGGAGGACAAGGAGAAGGTTGAGGAGAAGTGGGGCAAGGTGGAGAAAGAGAACTATGGTTGAAAATAAGAGGGATAAAAAATGGAGATGGAGGCATAAAAATCTCAGGTAATTTATCAGACAGCATTATAGGATTTAAAACTTTCGGTTCTCCTGTCACAAATACTTGAATTCAATCCAGTGTTTTCTATTTGTTTTTGATAATTAGTTTAACTTTTGTATTTCTCAGTCACTCAAAAATAATTAAGAGAGATTTTCTCGTAGACTGTTGAGTGGATTGAGTGAGAAAATGATTGAAAAGCAACCAGCAAAGGAGTATGGTGCTGTATTTTTATACAGTGTTAAAGCAATTGTAGCCTTTTAATATTTTTGTTATTTTATAATCTCTCATGTAGAACCTTATAAAATAATATGGAGTCTGAAATTAAAGTAAAAATGCAAACAAAACCAACAATAAGTTTCTAAATGTGAAACCATTTTTCTTACCCTTAGCCCAAGTTCTCCAAGGTTAATCTAACTGGTAATATATTTTGGTTTTCCTTATTTCTACTATTGTTCTATCTAATTAATTTGGATTGGTCTTTTATGTCAACAGTCTCAGGAATTACAGTGTGAAAATTTAAGACAAATTCTTAATTTTAATAAAACTTTTATTTTCAAGTTATTTAAACTTACATTCAGTTATAAAAAAATATAGAAACGTAATATGTGCACTTTGCCCAATTTCCCCTGATTATAACATCTGCAATTCTATATAGCACAATATCACAACCCAGATATTAGAATTGATAAGGCTGACACAGAACATTTCTATCATCACAAGTATTGTTCATGTCACCCTTTTGTACCCATTCCCATGCCTCTTCCACCCCTACCTCCTCCTTATAAACTGTCAACCACGAATCCATTCTAGTTTGTTAGAGTTTGTCATTTTAAGAATATTATATAAATGAAATTACACATCATGTAACCATTTGGGGTTGGCTTTATTCACTCCACGTAATTCTCTGGAGATTCATCCTGGTGGGTGAATACGTATCAGTACTCCATTCTTTCTTTATTGTGAATTGCTACTCAAGGATACCCATGTACCACTTTTTTTGTTGTTGCTTAACCATGTACCCACTAAAGAACAGATATGATTTTTCCAGCTTTTGGCTATTATGGATAAAGTTCCTAAAAATCTCTCTGCATATGTTTTTACGTGAACAAAACATTTTATTTATCTGGGATAAATAACCAGGAGTGCAAATTTCTAAATCGTGTGGCACATGTGTTGATGAAGAAAAGCCAAATTTTAAAATACTCAAAGAAGTTTATTCTGGGCTAAATATTAGTGACACTGCCTCAGGAGGTCCCAAGAACATGTGCCCAAGGTGGTTGGATTGCAGCTTGGTTGCATACATTTGAGGGAGACAGAAGTTACAGGCAAAGACATAAATCAATACGCACAAGTTATACATCAACCTGTTCTGGTAAGGAGAGACATCTCAAAGTGTGGTGACGAGATGTTTTCCAGGTCACAAGTGAATTCAAAGAGTTTCTGACTGGCAACTGGTTGAAAGATTAAGCTTTGCCTGAAGAGATGAAGTCATAATAAAGAAATGCATGAGTTAAGATAAGAGGGATTGTGGAAGCCAAGGATCTTGGTATGTAGATGAAGCCTCTAAATAGCAGGCTTCAAAAAGACTAGATAGTAAATTTCTCCTATCAGATTTTAAAAGGTTTCAAACTCTTTGTTAAATCTCTACTGGATCAAGAAAAGGGGGTACTCTACAAAATGCAAATTTGCTTTACAAGAGACCAGTTTGGAGGCCTATACAAAAATATGTCAAAAACATATATTTTGGAGTAAAATGCTTTGCTTTCCTTTATGACTGGTTATCTGTTATGTGATACTGTACCAGAGTCATGTTGGAATTTGATATCTTTTTGCTACAAAGATTGTGTTTTGTCAGTCTTATCATTTCTATTTTAATGGTAATGCTGGTCAGTAGTGCCTAAATTTCAAACACAGAAGGGTGTAAGAAGGCACATCTGACCTCCCTTCCCAAAATGGCCTCAAGTAGTTTTTCAGTTTGTCAATGGGATCCTCTTGGCTAAGAGGGGGGATCTATTCAGTCAGTTGGGGGATTCTAATTTTACTTTTTATTTTGGGGTGTATGTTAAGACTTTTTTAAGAAATCACTTAACTCTTTTCTAAAGCGGCAGTACAATTTTACATTATCATCACCTATGTTTGAGTGATCCAGTTTCTCTATATCCTCACTAGCATTTAGTGTTGTCAGTAATTTTAATTTAGTCATTTGTACAGGTGTGTAGTAATACCTTTTTGGGTTTTAATTTCTACTTTCTTTGGGTTTTTATTTCTAGTTTCTTAATGGTTAATGGTTAATGATGTTAAAGATAATTTCATGTACTTATGTGGCATCTGCACAGCTTCAGTGAAATGTCTCTTCATGTATTTTGCTCATTTTCTATTGGATTTTGTTTTTGCTTATTTACTGTTAAAATTTTAGCATATTATTTAATCTGAATACAGAACTTTATTGGACATGCAGTTTACAATTATTTTCTCCTGTAACTTGTCTTTCCATTCTCTTCACATGATCTTTCATAGAGCAAAAGTTGATGATATAAAGACCATTTTTTTTCAGTGTTTATGGATAGTGTTATTGTTGTCAAGTCTAAGAACATGTTGCCTCCACTTAGATACTGACAATATTCACTTACATTTTTTTTCTAAAAGTTTATGGTTTTGTATTTTACATGTAAGTCACTGATGCATATTAAGGATTTTTTTCTTGTTTATTTTTGTTGTTTGCATAAGGTATGAAATAGACTGAGGTGTTTTTTTTGTTTGTTTATTTAGTATATGGACATCCAATTGTTCTAATACCGCTTTCTGAAAAGGTAGTTTTTCTTTTATTAAATTGCTTTTGCATATTTGTCAAAAATTAGTGGAGCCAATTTGAAAATATGGAATCCACGAAAATGAAGTGAGTTTCTTGTAATAGCATATATGCCATTATATGCTATGTTTTTTAATCTACTCTGTCAATCCCTGACCTTTACGGGGTATAGCTAGTCCATTGATATTTAATGTAATGTATCAATTGCATTAAATTGTATATCCATTACATTAAATTACATTTAATGCAAGTACTATGTTAAGGATTAAGCATACCTTTTTTTAAAAAATGTTTTTATTTTTGGCCTTCCTAGGAAGATTCAAACCACAATTTAATTTTTTTTTATATTTATTCTCTTTTTCATTGTCTTTATTTTTCATGTTTTTTTGGTGGATTAATTGAATCTTTTTTAAAATTCTGTTTGGATGTATATATTCTGTTTTCACATATATTTCTTTATATTGTCTTTTCATTGTATGATCTAAGTATTACTTATATTGTAATACTTATGTTATATTGTACTTATATTACTTAAATATATATAAATATATATATTTATATTCCATACTATAATCTACTATTGTCTCCTTCTTACCAGATCAAATGAAATAGAGAAAGCTTATCTCCCTTTACATTCCTTTTGATTATTCATGCTTATAATATAATTATCTTAAATACTTCTTCTATGCACATTTAGAATTATATCAGATAATATTACAATCTTTGTTTCAGCTATCAAACAATTTAGAGAGTTCAATAGGAGAAACACCTATTATTTTTCCCATTTTTTTATCTTGTCTTATTTCTGTTTCTTCATGTTTCAATATTTTTTTTTGCATTATTTCTCTTCTGTTTATATTTTTCAACCATTCTTTTGTGATAAGTCTTCCCAGAAGGAATTGTGTTGGTTTTCTTTCATTTAAGAATATCTTCATTTCCCCTTCATTCCTAAAGCATAATTTTGTCAAATATAGAATTCATGGTTGAAATATTTTTCTTATCATTAATTGAAAAATATCGTGTAATTTCCTTCTGGTTTCTTTTTTTCTGATAAGAAATGTGTTTCATTTGATTATTTTCCCCTTATAGATGTCTCCCCTTCGTTGGCTGCTTTCAATATTTTTTTCTGTAATTAATTTTCAGAAGTTCAATTATGATATGTCTTATCATGGATTGCCTTGTATTTTTCCTCTTTGGGTTTTGTTCACCTTCTTGAGTCTGTAGATTATGGCTTTCGCTAATTATATAAATTCTTCAGCTATTATTTCAAACAACTTTTTAGTTCTGTCTTCTTTATACTATCCTTTGGTGAACCCAAAGAAAGAAATGCTATATTATTGCTCTAGCCCCACAGGTCCCTGATGTTCTGATCATGTTTTTAGAGATTTTTGTTTGTTTGTTTCTTTGTCATTATTATTTAATCTACTTTATTGTTCATGTGGGCAATTTCTATTTTCGTGGTTTTTAGTTCACTAATCTTTTACTCAGCCCTATTAATTTTGTCACTGAGTATATCAACTAAGTTTATGTATTGATTATTTCATTTTTCATTTAAAAATTTTGGTCTGATTATTTTTCATATGTTATCTTAACATGTTGAGAATTTCCACTTCGTTTCATCTATTATTTATTATTTATTTATTGTATATGCTTAATTATGTATTGCAACATTTTTATCATGATTGTTTGAAAATATTTGTCAGATAACTCTAGATAACTGTAATATTTCTGACATTTCTGTGTTACCACCTTTTTTTTAAATTTCATTCAAGGTCTTTTTGATTGTTGGTATGATTTGTAATTTCTGTTTGAAAACAGCACACTTTCATAGAATAGACACTGAATCTATTCAGTAAGACTTCTCTTTTTGCTGGATTTTTCTGATACCACTTCATCATGGAAGGGGTGAGTTGCCTTGCTACTGTCAGGTGGAAGTAGAAGTTTATGTTTCCTAGTCAGGATCTATTGACACCTGTAGAAAGGACTTCTCTTTCTTGGGTGGGGATGGGAGTTCCAGATTACCACATGTTCTACACTGACATTGTAATGAGGGTGACCTCAATACACCTGGGTGATAGTTAAAATATTGACTCTTCACTAGGTTACCACTGACGCCAGCTAAGCTGAGACAGAAAGATATGTCATTACTGTATAGTCAGGTTGTAAGTCCAGTATCTCAATGTTATTTCCACTGACACCATTGGTAGGAGGTGTAGCTTCATAAACTGTCAATGGGGTTGACTATCCCTCTTCTCTGACACTAACTGAGCAGAGATTTTGGGATGCTTCATTATATCCTCAGGAGGGTAAAAGGTTTCTCCATTTAACCTTAGCTAGTATGGATGGTGGTGAGGCCATAGTTTTTGTTTGTTTGTTTGTTTGTTTTTCCTGTGGCCTTTGATTGAAATTGAGTAGATATTGTCTAGAAGTTTTCTGTCTTGCTAGGCTAGCTCTTTCTTGGTCATTGGCTAGAGAGATGTGGCTTCTCTTATTTTGGTTTTGTTGTTGTTGTTGCTGTTTGTTTGTTGTTGCTTTTTTTAAACTTGTTTTATGGTCCCTATTGGCATTTCTAGGTTACTCCTTCTTTAGCTCCAAGTCTAGAATACGTAAGGCAAAAAGAACACACAGAAAGTTCACCATTGTATTATTCCTTACACATCAAGTTCTTTAGGCAGTCATTTTCTTTTCTCTATCTTTCATACGCTTCTTAAGTTTTTTTGTATGTATAATACCCCAATATTTTGGCCATACATTGTAGACAGAATAGGAAAATATACATCTACTCTATTTTCCTGAAAGGAGAAATACAAAGCAAACCTAAGACCAAACTTTTCCATATAACAGAAAATAATGTATAGCCATTAGGAATTAGATCAAAAATTATTTCTGTAATCTCATGAAATTTCAAACTGATTAGAATTAAATGGAATTAAATCAATTCAAAATAGACTACGGAATTAAGCATAAGACCTGAAATTGTAAAACCACTAGAAAGAAACATAAGAGAAAAGCCCCATGATACTGGTCTTGGCAAAGCTTTTTTGCATATAACCCCATAAGCACAATCAACAAAAGCCAAAATAGACAAACGAAATTACATCAAACTAAAAATTTTCTGCACAACCAAGAAAACAAGCAACAAAGTGAAGAGGCAACCTACAGAATAAGATAATACATTTGCTAGCCAAATATCAGATAAGGAGCTAATGTCCAAAATATATAAAGAACACAATTCAATAACAAGAAATTAGATAACCAGATGTTAAAGTGGTAAAATGACCTATTTAGATATTTATCAAAAGAAGACTTACAGAGGGCTACAGCTATATGATAAGCAGTTGAATACCACTAATCATCGGGAACACGCAAATTAAAACCACAATAAAATATCACCTCACGTCTGTTAAAATGGATATTCTCAAAAGGATGAACTATAACAAGTGGTAGAAAAGATGTCAAGAAAAGAGAAATCATTGTACGCTGTCTGTATAGATGTAACTAACTGCAGCCATTATGAAAAAGAGTATGGAGGTTCCTCCAAAAATTAAAAATAGATCCACTGTATCATCCAGCAATCCCTCTTCTGGGTATATATAAAAAGGATATGAAATCAGTATGTCAAAGAGATATCTGCACTCCCAAGTTCATTACAGCATTATTCAGAATAACCAAGATATGGAATCAACCTGTGTCTATCAAGAGATGAATGGATAAAGAAAATGTGGTGTAGAGGCCCAAGGTAACATAATTCAACCTTAAAATAGAAGGAAATCCTGTAATTTGTGACAATATGGATGAACCTCAAGGGTATTTTAAGTAAAATATGCCAGGCACAGAAAGACCAATATCACATGATCCCACTTACATATGGAATCTACAGAAGTGGAACTCATAGAAATAGAGTGTAAAACAGTGCTTTCCAGAGACCAGAGAATGAGGGTATTGGGAAAAATTGGTCAAAATTTTAGGAAAACAAGAAGAGTAAGTTCAAGAAATCTATCGTATGTCATGGTGACTACAGTAAATAACAATATATTGTATACTTCAAAATTGCTAAGGAGTACATTTTAAGTTTTCTAACCACAAAAAAAAAGTAAGGTAATGCATATATTAAATAACTCATGTTAGCTATTCCACAATAAATATATCAAAATATTACAATGTACATCAAAAATAGACACAATTATTACTTGTCAATTAAAACATAAATTTAAATAATTGAGAGTACTGGAAACAGGAGATGGTAAAGTTAAAAGCACTTTGAAAAAAGGTTAAGAAATAATTGTATGGACAGTATATAAAACATTGTGATAATTTATCTCTGTGAGTTACGTTCAGTACAAAATTTTGCTTGAATCTTAATAGAAGGCATGGTATTTAATCAAAAATAAGAAGAGAGAGAGACAGACAGACAGAAAGAGAGAGAGGAAGGAAGGAAGGAAGGAAAGAAAGAAAGAAGGAAAGAAAGCAGGGAGGGAGGGAGCAAGGGAGGGAGGGAGGAGAAAGAAGAAGGAAGGAAGGAAGGAAGGAAGGAAGGAAGCAAGGAAGGAAGGAAGGAAGGAAGAAAGGAAGAAAGAAGCCAGATAAATTTTCCGAGAAGACTATCTTCAGTCAGCTATCTTCAAAACTTCCAAGTTAACATGATAGAGAGAGAATGTGACCTCTACATATTAATTTTGAAATATGATTATTATCTTAAATTGTGTTTCTGTGATTCATCTAAGGAACATAATTTAATCAAGTATATATATGAAGGTTGGTTTCATTTATAAAGCGTGACAATATAAATTATGCCCTAAAATGAGTTACAGCATTACTAGCTGTAATTCACAAAAGGTTAGGAAAATGAGGCAATTTTTAGTACCTTGGAAAAGTTACTAAAGTTATTAGCTGTCTGTCTAGTACAGAGGTGACACTGGGCATTAGATTCATCCCAACTAATTTGGAGCAATTTGCTCTTACTCCACGCAGTGCTGTGATGTAGATTTCAAGGACTTTAGGAAGGAAAAGTGGACACTTCAGCTTTTTGGACAAGGAAGGGAGGAAGGAAGACAAGTAAATTACAAATCAGATACAGGCTCAACAAGATTAAAACATAAATGTGACCACAGTTACTTTTTATTTACAAATGTACTTTAATGTTATAAAAAATTAAATGCTTAGAAAAATGTATAATGAATATAGAAAGCACCCATAATCCTACCACCCATATTTTAGAAGTTTATTTCAGAAATAAATATTAAAAATACTTCTAAGGAAAACTCTATCCTTTCCACATTCCAAACATTCTCCTAAATTTTTTATATGTACTTCTTGTTATGCTTTTTCTACATATGCCTGAATCTATTAACTATATATGGTATTATTTTATGAGTTTTTAAGTTTTAGATTTTCTTTAACATATATTACTGCATATATTATTCTGAAACATGTTTTTCCCCAAAATTAAGTTTTTGAGGTTCATTTATGTTGACATGCATAGCTCTAATTCGTTCTCTTTAACTGCACTGTAGTTTTCAATTATATGATTACACCACTATTAATCCGTTCTACTAATTGATGAATGTTTGGCTTGTTCTTTTTTAAAATTTTTATATCACAATAAATTAAGATTTTTTATAGATCTTTCTTTTTAACATGAAGAAAAGGCTCTCTTGAGTATATATGGAAAGAGAATTACTGAGCATAGAGTGCACAGACTTTAATTCTTTTAGATATTTGTAAATTGAGTTCCAAATCACTGTTACAATTCACTTTTATCAGTAAGATTTGGGAGTTCTTGTTGATCATTATAAAAAATAATTGGCATCTTGTTATTAAAAATGTATGTAAAATATTCTAACATTGCTTTAAAAATTAATATTGTTGATTACTACAAATTTTTAGAATGTTATATTTTTAGGGAATATAAGACATTCACATCTTCTGACTTAAGTTCCCATATTTAGCCTACTTTTCTATTAGTCTTCATTTTGACTTATAAATCTTATTTATTTATTTATTGTAATTATCAATACTAAGTTAGCTATATGCATTGTAGGTTTGCTTAAATATTTTTCTAGTCCAATAACATATATGTTCTTCTATACGTTTTCCATAAATAATTTTATTTCTGTATTGAAATAATTAAAAATATAGAAACATTAATGAAATAATTCCGAGAACTTACAAGCCCTTAGCCCAGATGCATTTGTTGATCCCTCTTTCTCTCTCTCATACACACTCACTCACATACATACACATACTTTAAAACATGCTGATCCCTTTTAGGTTAGGTTTCATTAATATACATCATACACTTTTAGGCTAAATTCCACTCCAAAGTTTTATTATTTTGCTTTATGACCAACAATATATGAGTGACTTGTCAACACAGTCTCACCAACAGAAATAACTGTCAAGCTTCTGAACCTGGTAAGTGAGAAATGATATTTCAATACAGTCTTTTTAAAGTTGTTTTTAAATTTCAACTTTTATTTTAGATTCAAGCAGTACGTGTGCACATTTGTTGTATGGGTATATCATGTGATGCTGAGATTTGGGATATGAATGTTCCCATCACACACATAGTGAGCATAGTACCCAACAGTTAGTTTCTCAGTCCTTATCCTCCTCCAACCCTCCTCAGCCTTGTAATCCTCAGGGTATACTGTTGCCATCATTATGTTCATGTATGTCCAAAGTTTATCTCTTATTTGCAAGTGACAACATGCGGAATTCGGTTTTCTGTTCCTGTACAAATTTGCATAGGTAATGACCTGCAGCTTCATCATTGCTGCTACAAAGGCCATGACTGCATTGCTTTTTTTGACTGTGTAGTATTCCATGGTATATATGCACATTTTCTTTGTCCAATCAACTCTTGATAGGCAACTAGGTTGTTTTCATGTTTTTGCTATTGTGAATAGTACTGAAATGAACATAGAAGTGCATATGTCTTTTTGGTACAACATTTTTTAAAAATATATACCCAGTAATGAGATAGCCAAGTTGAACGATAACTCTATTTTAAGTTCTTTGAGAAACCCCCGAACTTCTCTCCATAGTGACTGAACTAATTTACATTGCCACCAATAGTGTAAAAGCATTCTCTTTATTCTTCAGCCTCCTCAAATTCGTCTGTTTTTGCCTTTTTAGTAAGAGCCACTCTGACTGGTGTGACATGGTATCTGATTATGGTTCTGATTTGCACTTATCTGACGGTTAGTGATGTTGAGCTTTTTGTATATATCTGTTGGCTGCTTGTATGTCTTTTTTCAGAAATGTCTGTTTATGTCTTTTATCCATTTTTAATTGAGTCTTTTGTCAATATTTCAGGATTTTTTCCAATTGTTTTTGAGGTCTTAGTTATAAATTCTTCCTCATAACCAATTGATACTCATTATGGTTTTTCCTAGTTTTTTCTCTGGATTCTTACACTTTAGGTATTAATTTAAATATTTAATCCATCATGAGTTATTTTTTTGTATGTGTATACGATGAAAGGTACGAGTCGACTTTCATCCTTCTGCCTATAGCTAGCCAGCTATCCCAGCATCATTTATTGAAAAAAAATATTAGCCGGGCATGGTGGTGGGTGCCTGTAGTCCCAACTACTTGG
>NW_012116855.1:2996008-3041402 GCF_000951035.1 Colobus angolensis palliatus | reverse complement strand
AAAGAAAAAAAAGAAAAGAAAATCCTTTTCTCATGGCTTATTTTTGTTAACTTTGTCAAAGATGAGATAGCTGTTGGGATATGTCTTTATTTCTGTGTTCTCTGTTCTGTTCCAGTAGCTTATGTTTCTACTTTTGCACCAATGCTATGCTGTTTTAGTTTCTGTAGCCTTATAGTATAGTTCAAAATCAGGCAATGTGATGCCGCTGGCTTTGTTCTCTTTGGTTATAATTTATTTGGCTATTTGGGCTCATTTTTGATTCCATATGAATTTCAGAACAGTTTTTTTTAAAAAATTGCCATTGTTAGTTTGATAGAAATAGTGCTGAAGCTGTAGACTGGTTTGGGCAGTATGTCTGTTTTAAGAATATTGATTCTTTCAAGCCATGAGCATGGAATGTGTTTCCATATTTTTGTGTCATCTATGATTTCTGTCAGCAGTGTTTTGTAGCTCTTATAGAAATATGTCACCTCTTCTGTTACATATATATCTCCATGGTTAGGTATTTGTATGTGTGTGTGTGCCTTGAAAATAGCATTGTGTTCCTGATTTGGCTCTTAGCCTGAACGTTTTTGGTGTATGGAAGTGCTACTGGGGGGTTTTAGCAAGACGGCAACTAAGTGCAGACAAGTAGAATGGCTCTCAAGAAGAAACTGAGATGACTGGCATGATTTCAACGATCTTCAGAGGGAAAGTGGTGAGAGTGGAAAGAGGGAGGACACAGTAGCTGGGCTGAAGGGAGAGAAAGCTGGGAACACATCATGGGGCTATCGCACACCATGACTCATTTTGGACCACAACAGCTCCAGGGTAACAGGTGAGTTGAACTGGCAAGAAGCAACCCATTCTCACTATGGGCCTCTGGAACCCCAGCAGGAGGGAACTCCTCAACCAACACAGATACTCAAGGTGGCAGGGGGAGATGCTTAGGGAAGTGGTAAGGGCAACAAGCCAACTGAGATGGTCCCCAGAAGGTTCAGTGAGGGAGCATCTGTAGTGAAGCATGGCTAGAGGGATGACTCAACTTGCTCCCATAAGAGAGCCCTAGGGGATCTGTCAGACCTGACTTCTGCAGAGTGGTTTACATCATCAGACTAGGCTTGTCCAACCTGAGCACCCCTTGGTCTACTGGCCCCAGCCTAGCCACATCTGCTTGCAGGGAACTCTTGGGTGCCCTGGTGCTTGCACCATAGCTTCTCTGCCAGTGAACTTCACCTGACTGATGAAGAACTCTAGCAAGGCAGCCCCTATGGCCACACACCATCCTGTATGTTCCCTTCCCATACTGCATCTTCTCCAAGGCCCACAGCAACTCCCCATATTGCTATAGTGGCACATTTCTGCACAGGCAGGTTTTGCTTTACTTGTCCCTCCAATATGTGGGAGTGAAGTCTGCTCCCATTCCCTTATCAAGCACCATTGCAGAGGTATCCTTGGAGGGCACAGAGTCAGCAAGCCCTACCCCTGCAAGCACCTGACCCTTCCACTGACACTGCCCAGAAACCAGCAGATCCTCTCACATGCTGAGCAATTACTTCTGCTTGCTAGAAACAGAGATGGCACTCAGCCCTCTGTCTGCCAGCACTCTGCCCCCAAGTCAACAACACTTTCAGAGCAACCACTCACACAATCTCCAGCAGTAGACCCCCACCCCTCCAGCTGTGTTGTGTCCACCACTGTGGTGAGTGCCCACAGAAAGGGAGGTACTCTGGCATCCAGTATCACATTGCTGCAGCTGCTGCACCTCAGGCCCCCCAGTGCAGTGGATTACAAACCACAAGGAGCCAGAGACTAAAGCTGGGGCAGAATACAAGTCCCCCAGAATTACAGTATGCAGTCCAGGAGTTGGGAGCTGAGTTTGCCCCTCTAAAATCTCCCAGAAATGAAGCCACTCAGCTAAATCCACCTTACATCACAGTCAAACACTCAAGATCACCAAACAGGATAAAAAAAAAAAAAAAATCCACAGATCAGCAGCCTCAAAGATTGAAGGCAGACAAGTCCACAAAGATGAGAAAGAATTAATACAAGAACACTGAAAACTCAAAAAGTTAGTGCTCCTTCTTTCCTCCAAATGACCACAACACCTCTCCAGTAAGGGTTCTGAACAAGGATGAGATGGCTGAAATGACAGAAATACAATTTAGAATATGGATAGAAATGAAAATCATTGTGCTAAGGAAGTACATTGAAACCCAATTCAAGGATGCTAAAAATCACAATAAAACAATGCAGGACCTGATAGATGAAATAGCCATTATAGAAAAGAATGTAACCAACCTGACATAGCTGAAAATCACCCCACAAGACTTTCATAATGCAATCACAAGTATTAACAGCACAGACATAGTGGAAGAAAGAACCTTAGAGTTTAAAAACTGGCTTTCTGAAATAAGACAGGTAGACAAACAGAAAAAAAATGAAAAGGAATGAAGCAAACCTCAGAAAAATATAGGATTATGTAAGAGACTGAATCCACAACTGATTGTTGTCCCTGAATGAGATGGGGAGAATGGAAACAACCTGGAATGCATATTTCAGGATATCATCCATGAGAACTTCCCCAACTTATTTGGAGAGGCCAACATTCATATTCAAGTAATTCAGAGAACCCCAGTAAGATAATTTACAAGAAGATAATCCTCTGAGACATGCAACTATCAGATTCTCCAAGGTCAAAATGAAAGAAAAAAATTTAAAGGTAGTTTGAGAGAAAGGGCAAGTCACTTACATAGGGAAGTCCATCAAATTAACAGCAGACCTCTCAGCTGAAACCCTGCAGGCCCAAAAAGATTGGGGGACAATATTGAACATACTTAAAGAAAATAATTTCCAATCCAGAATTTCATATCTGGTGAAACTAAACTACATAAATAAAGGAGAAATAAGATTATTTTAAAGAAGCAAATGCTGAAGGAATTACCAGACCTGTCATACAAGAGCTCCTACAGGAAGCACTAAATGTGGAAAGGAAAGACCATTAACACCTGCTACATAAACAAATCAAAGCACACAGATGAGTGACACTATAAAGCAACCACATAAACAAGTCTGCAAAATAATCAGTTGACGTCATTATGACTGGATCAAATCCACACGTATCAATACTAACCTCAAATGCATATGGGCTAAATGCTCCAATTAAAGGACAGCGTGGCAATCTGGATAAAGAACCAAGACCCACTGGTATGCTGTCTGCAAGAGACTCATCTCACATGCATTACACACACTGGCTCAAAATAAAGGGATGAAGAAAAATCTTTTAAGCAAACAGAAAACAGAAAAAGCAGGAGTTGCAATCCTAGTTTCTGAGAAAACAAAAGTTAAACCAACTAAAATCAGAAAGACAAAAAAGTGCACTACATAATAGTAAAGAGTTCAACAAGAATATCTAACTAAAAGAGATATTTTCACTTATTTTCCTATATGGATGCCTTTTATTTCTTTCTCTTGCCTGATTTTTTCTGGCCAGGACTTCTAGTACTATGTTGAATAGGAGTGGTGAGGGTGAGCATCCTTGTTTTGTTCCAGTTCTCAAGAGGAATGCTGCCAGCTTTTGCCCATTTAGTGTGATGTGTCAATACAGTCTAATACTTACTTTAGTATGAATGAAGTGAAACATGTTTTCACATTTTCAAAAGTGATTTTGTGTTTCTTTTGTAAATTGTCTGCTAATGTTTTCTACCTAATTTTCTTCATGATTATAACAGTTTTTTCCTCTCAATATTTTTTCAGTGTTAGGAACATTAGCCTTTATATTACATATATCACAAATATTTTATCCCCATTGGTAATTGTCTTATGACATTCATAAGTTGTTTTTATTTTGGTCACACAAAATGTTTGAGACTTTGGAACAAAATTATCTTTTCTTTAATTGTATGTGAATTTTCAGCCTTATTGAGAGAGCATTTTTAATATTTCAAATTCTATGTTAGAAAACATTTTTAGAAAATAATTTGAAATACTACCTCTCTTAGTTTTCTAGAGTTTCTGTAACAAAATATCACAGAGCAGTTGGATAAAACAAGAGAAGTTTATTTTCACAGTTGTATTTTTTTTTAATCACAATTTATTTTATCACAGGTCAGAAGGCCAAGACTAAGCAACCAGCTGAACTGGTTTCTCTTTGGGTCTCTATCTTTACAGTTGGCTTACAGATGACCATCTTCTTGTGTCTTCAAGGGTCTTTCCTCTATATAGACATGACCCTGATTTCTCTTTGTTTGTCCAAACTTCCTTTATATTTTAAACATTGATGATGTTAGCCAAACTTCATGATTCTTCCTTTTTTAAAGTGTCTTCATAGATATTATTGTCTCTATTTTTTTCTATGAAATTTGGTATTAATTAGATCATGAAATAACAATTTTACTGGCAGTTTTATGAAGTTCTTATTAAATTTATAACTTAGTGAAAACTTAAATGTCTTGACCAAAAGCAGATAAGTGATTTTTTTTCTTCAAGTCTACCTTTGTGCCTTTAGAAATGATTTAGTTTATTCAAACAGATTTCAAAATATCTAGTTAAGCTTTTTCCTACAAATTTTATATTTCTGTTTATTTTTCAATGGGGCCTTCTTTTTCATTATATCTTTTAAGTGGTCATTATTATAAATATTTTTCATGTTAACTTTATATTCTACTCTCCTGATGAATTATCTTATTGTTTCAGCCTTTTTAATCCTCTATGTTTTTCCAGGTATTCATTTGTATTAGCTTCAAATTTTTTAAAAAATATTTATTTCAGTTCTTATTTCTTCATTTTTTATTCTCACTAACTACAATGAGTAATACCTGTAGTACAATATTAAATATAACTGGAGATTTGGGGCATCTTTGTCTTGTCCCTAACCATAGAGAGAAAGGCTCTAGTGTTTTTCCATTAACTAGAAGGCTGGATTTAAAACTGAGATATAAACATACATTTTATAATGTTGAGGAAGTAGCCATTTATTCTTACTTTCCAGAAATCTTAATAAGTAATAATTGTAGAACAAAGTGAGAAAATATTTTACAGGCTTTAGGAAGATATATTTTTCTCCTTAGAAATATTAGTACAATACATTACATTAAAATATTTCATGTTATTGCAATATCTTTGTATTTTTCATATGAACACACTTCATTTTGTATTTTCTCATTATTATGATTGATTCTGTTTATCAACATTTTATTAAAATATTTTCATCAATATTTATGTATAATATTGGTCTGTATTTCTGTTCCAACTTTATTATCTTTAAGTATAAATTTCATACTTACTTTATATCATGTGGAAGTTTCTTTCATTTTCTTTTCTCTAACACAATTTATGTACTATTAACACTTTCTTGTCTCTAAAATTTTGGCTTTATGGAATGTAAAACAATTTGAGGCTTTGTGTATATGTGCACCCAACTCTGCTTCTATTTTTAATTATTCAGTAGGGTGTTCCTTTATACATTTTCTCAGTTTTCTGTGTAAATTTATGTGCTTAAACTGTTCATCTCCACTGAAGTCAATTTTTGTCAAATGGATCCTCCTATGAAGTAATACACATAACCTATGTTTTAAAGTTCATTTGTGTATTGCAGTGCAAAATTATGTTATGCTTTTTTAAACATACGTATTTTGGGTACCTCATAGTTTATTCTTCATTTATGACTATTTTCTTTGTCTTCATTAGTTTAATTAGTTCTCATTGCATTTCTTACTGTTTCATGTACTTCATATCAGAGTTTTAAAATTCTGTGTATTAGATTTTTTTGAAAAGTCTAAATGCTCATTTAACTATTTTAAATATTGATGAAGTGTTTTCATTTTCTTCAACTTTGTGAATGGCTTGGATAGGGGTTTTATTGCATTTTCTCTTTTCTTGTAGTATTTCATATGGATTTTGATTCTTTCTTTTCCTAGGCATTTCTTTGACACTGTGGCAAGTCCAAAAGTATCCATAGACGTGTAAATCCAGTTGGCATGTGTAACTGTCTGAAAGATGTATTTACAAAAATAGTATCATATGGAGTTTAAACTAAGAATCAATAGACATTACAATGATTTCTAGTGATATTTTAATTGACAAGTCATATATTTATTGTCATTATTTTAACTATTATTTTTATTTTAATTTGTTTGGAGTATTGCTGGAAAAGAAAAGTTAATGCACCCTGCCAAAGTTGCTAGTATTTCTTATGCTGTCACACATACTATGTGCTATATAATGAAGTGAAATGTAGTGTGTGTATGAGTGTGTGTGTAGAGACAAACACACATGCACACACACACACTCACACACACAGATACTTATATAATTTAAAAATTCTCCATTGGTTTTTTAGCAAAAGCCTTTTGCGGCCCCAAATCTCCCAAATTCCCGTTCTTTTCAGGCCAATAAAAAGAAAAACATCCTATAGAAAGCGAAAGGGGTCAGGGGCAGGGTCTCTCTTCAGTTTATACAAAGTCACGGTGCTTCTAAATCAGAACTAGCACATGCTTGACTTTCTATGAGATAGCAAGAAGACAATGACCTATGTACTTGCGGACTCCTTTCTTTAAAAGACCTGTTCCAGACCGGGCACGGTGGCTCACGCCTGTAATTCCAGCTCTTCGGGAGGACGAGGTGGGCGGATCACCTGAGGTTGGGAGTTCGAGACCAGCCTGACCAACATGGAGAAACTCCATCTCTGCTAAAAATACAAAATTAGCCAGGCATGATGGTGCATGCCTGTAATTCCAGCTACTTGGGAGGCTGAGGCAGGAGAATCACTTCAACCGGGGAGACGGAGGTTCCTGTGAGATACGATCACGCCAACCCGGGCAACAAGAGTTAAACTCCATCTTAAAAAAAAAAAAAAAAAAAAAGTCTGTTCTACACTGAACCACACTGGTTGATGTCTGCTAGAGTCATTTATTGAGACAGTTTGACATCCTGGGATTCACTCAGCTCTCCTGGTGCCAATTCAATTGTAAATTATTATTTGTTGTGCTGGCAGGTCACTAGGTGTGTCAATGACCATGTTTGCTAAATAACTGTATATGGGTCACAGACAAGCCTGACTGAGAAAGTCACTTGGCTAAATTAGTGGAGGCAATGGGTGCTTTTAGAGAGTGCAGTGAGCTGATGTCAAGAACAAACTTTGAACAGCAGGATATTGTTGACAAATGAGATCTTGTTAGTCCATTCAATCTGACACTAGTAGAAACATGTTATGCTTTTATTTCCTTTAAAAATATATATCCACAATAATGATCAGATGATCTTCCTTTCTAGTTTCTGAATGCTTTTAACATTAACATAGTTGACCTCTACAACTACTCCTAGCAACTTTTAGCAAAATGATTCTTGACACGTTGGATTGCTATTTATCTTTACAGACATCTTTGAGAAAAGTTTGTTAAAATACACATGTAGAAGCTCAGGTTAAATATACTTCAATGGAAAATAATTTTTAAGAACTTGAGTAGGTAGATTTTTGGAAAGAAAGTGTTGTTGCTGAGTGTAATTGAATTGTATCTGATACCTATAGCAAATCCACCAAGACTCTTTTAGGATAAACATTGCATTATCAATTATGTCATTGTTCTAATTCTTTCAAGTATATGCAATCTATTATTTCTTAAAAACTGCTTACTATAAAGTATCTAAATATATTGATATCTCTACCATAAGTTCACTCCAAAATTTATTTGCTGTAGAACTGTTCATTGTGAAACACATATGTTAGGATATTGCTGAGTTTAATGGTGCCTCATTTCTGAAAGATTTAACTTAAGCTGACACATTCTTGAAGAGGTACCTAAAATCTTTCTGTTAAGTATGTAAGTTACCATCTATTTCTTATAGTTCTCTTTTTTTGCCCCAATTTGTTAAACACATTCATGAATGTATAACTGATTAATCTCTGTTGAAGAGGGTCTTGTTTTCTTTTCTGAAACACGGATGATCGTATTTCAGAAAAGAAGAAACTATGCTTTAAAGCAGCTCAATAGCTTTTGTACCTGAATAAGTTACCCCCAAAATGGAAAACACTCACAAAAGTTATCGTGGTTCTGAGGAGGTTAAATTTGGTTCCTCAGTAAAGGGAGGCATTAAGCCCAGAGCAGCTTCGTGGGCAAAGCAAAAATAACTGTTATGTGGAAGCTGTTAGCCTGACAGTAGATTGCTATCTAGGGATTTTCACTCTTCTAAGTTCCCTCTCACACTATGTGAGAAATGGCAGTGGGAGATATTTTAGCTAAGATATAAAAGAAGATATACATTTTGCACAGTTAAAGGCGTAGAAAAATCAGTCAATTCTTTAAAAGATCCTCGGAAAGCTCAAAGACCACATCGACTTTCCAAATGTTCTATTAGAAGTGTCCCAGATACAACTTATGGTCATACCTCCCCTGAGCTTGTTCTAGAATAAATGCAGCAGGAGAGCATCCTCCTGGCCTCTACAAGTTTAGAGTGTTTCTTGTTTACTGATGATGAGATAAGCATGCTTATATGATATGTACCCTATCTCATATTGTTCATATATCTTGGTTATGGAATGGTTGAAATTATGTCTTAAAATATAATTGTGTGAAATTTTTCAAGACCATTATGCAGATTATAAAAGTGACTCAGCTGACTGATGAAGGTATCTTTATAATTTATTGTCCAAATTTGAATGTTATGTTATAGAGAATGAAATAGTTAGCTATTAATAATTATGCCTAGAATTCCTGTAGTAAACTGGGCCTTACCCAAAACAAAAACAAAAAACAAGACATATGGTCACCCATTCATAGGTAATGATTTAAGTATGTATACTTTTATCAATAATAATTAGGCCTCAAAAATGTCTATCAATCTTTACTAGTAAATGAATTTTAAAATATCAAGGATTTTCTAACTACAGAGTCCTAATAACTGGGTGGAACAAAGCTGGGAGGTTGAAGTTTTAGTCTAAAAAGAGGTTTCGTAAAGTAGTTTCATCCAGTAGCTGGTATTTAGGCTTGAATAAAGCAATGTATGAAGTTGGTTGTAAATGTGAATGAAAAATAGGAAATCCAACAACTTCCTTATTAAGTAATATGAAATTAGAGCAAAAAGTCTTAGCTTTTAGTTATATTTGAACTTCCTTTTTTGACTTATAATGTGAACATTTAATTTTATATATGTAAATATATTTATCTGGAGAATTTAGTTTTAATATATCATATTTAAAATCCCTCTCCAACTTTAATATTCTATGATGATCACTACAAATAATCTGTGACTTATAATGGTTCAACTTAATTTTCTGACTTTATGATAGTGTGAAATCCATATGCATTAAGTAGAAAACATAACTTCAAATTTTGAATTTTGGTCTGCCAGGTTAGTGAAATGCAGTACAATACTCTGTCAAGCTACTGGGCAGTGACAGCAGGCCACAGCTTCTAGTGAGCTAAACAATCAAGAATGTAAAAAACTGAGACGCTGCAGGGTATCAAATGTATTTTTGACTTATGATATTTTCAATTTAAAATAGGTACATTGGAACTTAACCTCATAATAAATTGAGAAGAATCACCAATTCTGTTTTCCTGGGTATGCAAGAAAATACTTGGAGATGTTGAACCTTCCAAGAGACGGAGAATATATTGGAAAGAAACATAGGCAAAGTGAATAAAGGAGAGTTCAAAGTTCTCTGGGATCCTTTATATTCTACCATTGCCTCATATTCATTCCTCACCTAGGCATACTGAACTGCTTTAAATTCTCCACACACCTCTCATTCCTGCATGCAGTCTGTTTCCTGTATCAAGAATGTTTTTTTGCTCTTAATTCCCTTCAACTTTAGCTGTTTCTAACTCCCATTTATCCTTCAAACATTGATCTCCTAATCTCAGTTTGAAACCTGTTTGCCGAAATCCCACAGCACACTGAGTATAATTCCATCATAACATTTTTCACAAACTCTGTTGTAATTGTTCATCTATTTTATTTCCATACTAAACTTTGAGCTTCATGTATTTTCTGCCTCTGTATCACTAGGATCTAACTCAATGCTTTCCATATAGAATGTGTTCAATAAGTCACTGATTGAACTAATGAAAAACAATATTCCTCCTTCAAAAACTAATGAATCTGTATAACAATAGAAAAAATATTTCTATAATGTGTTGCTAAGATATCCATCAGATACATAATCCTATCTGTAAATTAAGGTAAAATAAGTTAATCTGGACTTCACTCATGTCATACTTGACCGGATTCCTTGGGATTTATGCTGTTGGAGCTGCTGTGAGTAAAACTGCTCCATAAGGGGAAAACAATGTGCTTATGATGACCAATTCGCTGTGTTAGGCATAATAATTTAGAGACTAAATTGACATGAATGATGTCCAAGATGGGTCTACTTGTACACTAAATTTTGCTCTGTAGTGTTTTAGGGATGTTTCATTGAATTAAAAAAATATCTATTTTATTTCCTTTTGTGTCCTCAGAGCCTCTAAATAAGCATTCTGTTCATTACTTTTTGTAAAACTCACATTCTGTTTTCAAGCACTGTATACTTGCATCTGCACATGTCAGCTAATTTTAAATAGCCTTAACATAATCTCTCTTTAAGCAATATTAAATACAATAAAATATCACACACACAGAGACACAAAGTCTCTCCCCACTTACAAAGTCATATGGAATCAGCATTTTCTTACTAAGACTAAAATAAATTTCAATGATTTATTTTTTAACTTCATCTTCTTCCCAACCATTAATCTTCAATTATTTCCCATAGTTTGTAAATTATAAATTTGTAACATTTCTCAAAGCTATTCATAGCTTTCCACTGCTTCTGACTTTATAAATTACAACTTAATTAGTAAACGGTTTCCTAACTGATCTCATTGATTTCAAATTGTATTCTTTAATAATTTTTAACACTATTATTAGATTATTTATCTTAAAATAATCTTTAGCATCTGGCACATATTCTAAAATTAGAGTAACAACTTTGTGCCTATAAAGTATTGTCCAAATTTGATAATCCGATCTTTTTAAAGGCCTTTCAACATCTGGCCCCAACTTATTTTTAGTATTTCCTTCTGCTGTGGAACACAAACTGCCCTCTTTAATGGAAATTGTGGTCTCAAAATGTGATTTGTCTAGATCCATTCATTCCTGTTTTAGCTCTTACCACAAATTTTCTCATTACACCTCTTTAACTCTCCATACTTTCTTCTTTCCTCTAAAGTGGCATGAATGTTCTGTCAGAACCTAAATTCAGATAGCTATCATTTATCTCCAGCTGTCATTCCTCTACAGTCACTGCTTCCTTAACTGCTCCTACTGACCAGGATGCTTTAAGTGTCCTGAAGATCAACTTCAACTTCTTAAATTAAAATAACTTCATACTCATCAGTGTTTATAACTGCATTCATTTCGAGCATCCTGGTCACTGAAAAAAGATGCCACAGAAAAAGGTCACAATGTAATCTGTTTGCTTCATTTTAAAGCCATCAGCTGGTTAGATAACCAGCACCCTATCCTCTAGTACACCTTATCATTCCTCAGGGATGGTAACAAATACACCTAAAGAACAGGGAAAACTTTGTCTTCTCCATTGTATAAGTTTTTTCTCTTCTAGCAAATTGAGGAGCATTTTAAGAGTAAGAATGACTGCAGGATTTTATCATGTTTTACTTAGATTTCTGCAGTCTTCTAGCCTCTCTTTTATATTGGTCCAAAATATTTTTTTCTCTTCACTCTACAAGCCTAATGCTATTAACAAAAGTAATTACATGATGTAATATTAGATTAAATGTCACAAAATCAGTGTTTGGGTCTCATTTGTACTATAAAATTAATCACTTATATCCTGTGATATGAGTATTGTTTTTCTAGTTCATGTAAATAATGATTAGTACTTTTTCCCTGCTCACCTGTAAGCTCAAATTACTTTTTTCACAACCATTCATTTCCCTTTCTCTCTAACACCTTGGGAGGACTACATTTCCCCACTGCATTAACTTTGCTCTTATCCAGATTACCTGCATCAGCCATGGGGATGTTGGGAAGACATGAAATACATCAGTTCCAAGTTTCCACTGTCGTTTTTGCCCTGCTGCTGAGAGGTGGCAACGTGGAGCAGCCCTCGCTCTCGGCGCCTCCTCGGCCTTTGCGTCCACTCTGGCGGCGATTGAGGAGCCCTTCAGCCAGCCACTGCACTGTGGGAGCCCTTCTCTGGGCTGGCCGAGTCCAGAGCAGTCTCCCTCTGCTTGCGGGGAGGTGTGGAGGGAGAGTCGCGGGCGGGAACTGGGGCTACATGCGGTGCCCGGGGGCCAGCTGAAGCTCCTGGGCGCGGGCTCAGCAGGCCCCACACTCGGAGCGGCTGGCAGGCACGGACGCCCAGGGCAGTGAGGGGCTTGGCACCCAGGCCAGCAGCTGCGGAGGGTGCACCGAGTCCCCCAGCACTGTCTGCCCGCCCGCTCGGCACTCGAATTCTCGCCCAGCCTCAGCCGCCTCTCCACAGGGCAGGGCTTGGGAGCTGCAGCCCAGCATGCAGGAGCCCCGCCCTGCTGTGGGCTCCCATGTGGCCAGAGTCTCCCCGATGGGTGCGGGCCCCTGCCCCACCGTGCCCGGTCCCATCCACCGCTCAAGGGCTGAGGAGTGTGGGGCAGGGGCTGGACTGAGGGCCCGCTGCATGCCATCCACTAGCTGAAGCCAGCTGGGCTCCTGAGGCAGGTGGGAACTTGGAGAACTTTTATGTTAGCTGGAGGATTGTATACGCACCAATCAGCACTCTGTATCTCCCTCAGGGTTTTGTGGATGCACCAATCAGCACTCTGTATCTAGCTAGTCTGGTGGGGACTTGGAGAACTTTTATGTCTAGCTAAAGGATTATAAATGCACCAATCAGTGCTCTGTGTCTAACTAAAGGATTGTAAATGCAACAATCAGTGTTCTGTGTCTAGCTAATCTGGTGGGGACTTGGGGAACTTTTGTGTGTAGCTAAAGGATTGTAAATGCACCAGTCAGCACTCTGTGTCTAACTCAAGGTTTGTAAACGCACCAATCAGCACCCTGTCAAAAGGAATCAATCAGCTCTCTGTAAAATGGACCAATCAGCAGGATGTGGGTGGGGTCAGATAAGGGAATAAAAGCAGGTTGCCTTAGCCAGAAGTGGCAACCAGCTGGGATCTTCTTCCACCATGTGGAAGCTTTGTTCTTTTGCTCTTTGCAATAAATCTTGCTGCTGCTCACTCTTAGAGTCTGCACTGCCTTTATGAGCTATAACACTCACTGCAAAAGTCTGCAGCTTCACTCCTGAGGCCAGCAAGACCACGAACCCACAAGGAGGAATGAACAGCTCTGGACGGGAGGAACAAACAACTCCAGATGTGCCGCCTTAAGCACTGTAACATTCACCAGGAAGGTCTGCAGCTTCACTCCTGAAGCCAGCGAGACCACGAACCCACCAAAAGGAAGAAACTCTGAACATGTCCAAACATTAGAAGGAACAAACTCCGGAAACACCATCTTTAATAACTGTAACACCGCAAGGGTCCGCGGTTTCATTCTTGAAGTCAGTGAGACCAGGAACCCACCAATTCTGGACACACTGGTATCTACCATAGAAAGGGTTGTGACTGCTTCAAGCAGCTATCACTCTTCTGCCTTGGTCTCCAAAGGACAAATACGTGGATCAGGGTTAAACCTAAGGACAGTCAAGCTCAGGTGAGCCAAGAAGAATCCCAGGCTACCTACCAACCCATCAGTGAAAAACAGTTTGCTTCTCGCTAATGAGTTTTTAGATTTGTTGTTTATGCAGAATCCTTGCAGCAAAATCTGAGACTTTGTTACAGAGTTGTGGTGATCAAACAGGTTTCTATATACAAATATAATTTATAAATGCTGTAATATAAAAATCTTAGTTATTACGGAGAGCAAATGAATCAAAGATAAAAAATGCATAACTATAATTTTACACTTACAAATTTCTAAAATAGGCAAAACCAATCTATGGTAATAGAAGTCAGAAAGTAATTGCCCCAAGAGTAGAGTTATCAGTGTGGGTAATATTAGGTAGGACACTAGGAAACATTTTGGAATAATGGAAATGTTTGAAAATTTTATATGGATATTGGTCACATAAATATAATAAAAACTCATCAAACTTAAAACTTATGTGTTTTATTATATGTAAATTATAATTCTATTTTTAAAAAATTAAATGTTGCTGAGTCACTCTTGAATTTCACTCTTATGTCCAAGTACTCACTCAGTATTTTCACTTGAATGCTGGTAGGCAATTCACACTCAATATACTAAAAACCTAACTCTTAATCCCAGCCACTTCCTGAGAAAACTGCTCTTGCTATCTTATTCTTCATTCAGCAAATGACAGCTCCATTTCTCTAGCTCCTTAGGTAAAAAATTTAACCAACATTGACTCCTGTCTATTTCTCATAGACTGCATCCAACCTATGAACTGTCACTACTTCCTCTGCTAACAGCCCAGTCCAAGCCGTAGTTAATTGTTCCTTATCATTTACAAGGCTCCCCACTTCTATCATTTGCCTTCTACTGCCTTTTCCTAACACACTAGTGGAGTTATATTTTTAAAATTAGGTCAGATCATGCATTATTTTCTGCTCAAAACCATCCAATGGCATCTATCTAAATAAAAGGGAGAAAAAAGGGGAGTTTCTTTTTAACCAAATACTGTGATAACCCTGCTTATATGTACCTCATTCTCTTCCCTGACCTCATCTGTTGTTATTCTTCCTATCGTTACTTTGTTTCAGTCAAATTAGTCTCCTTGCCTTTTCTGAATGTAAAAGAAGGCTGCCATATCAAGAGCTTCACTGGAATAATCTTTTCCTCAGCTAGCTGTAATGCACATAGTAGGTTCTCAATGAATATTTGCTAAAATGAAAAATAAAAGAATATGACTGTTGCATATTAGTTTTCTGTTTAGTTGCATCTAGCAACATTATAATCTCCCAGGAGTTATTCTGGCTCAAACACCAGCTCTGGAAGCACTGGCTGCTTGTTCGATCTAATTAGTATTACTTACAAAGGAAATGTAGAGCAGCTCAGTGCAAGTGTAAAGAAAGCATTAATCAACCTGAGTGCAAAGCTTAAAGGCAAGATAGTAACAGAATCTACTTCTCCACTCCTTTAATTATTCTGGCAGCCACAAACAAAGTCGAATGATGAGAAAGGATGGAGGCACTGGAGAGAGCTCTACCAAGATTCTGTCCCAAGGAAGTCATTCTTTCTCTCATTTCCTTCCAAGTTTTTGACACCTCCTCCCTATTCATTCCCCCAACCCTATATGCATCTAAATAAATAGTTCTAAATCTCTGCAAAGTGAACTCAATCACTCTAGAGGGAAAAGTGCCTGCATTCTAACATTTTAAAAGCCTGGCTTATTTAAATTAAATAAAAACAAAATTGCATTCAGTGCTTTTCACAGATAGAAGGGAGGAGCGAGAAGCCTAAAACAGTATGATGCATCTGATCGTGCATTAAGACTAACTTTCTCTCTTCTTAACTTCTGGTTCCTCCAGTCCTTAGTTCATTTAATATTAGTGCTAAAGTATAATTTTCAAAAGAGATAAAATTATGACTCACATACAAACATAAAATGAACACTTATCAAATATTTTGGTTAACTAATCAATGAATGAACCAATAGACATGAAAATCAGTTCAAATGAGAGTTTAAATACAGAAATTTGTATTTTCTGCGGCATAAAATTCATTCACATCACCAAAAACATGAATAATTCTAATTGTTGTCAGCATCAGTGTATTTTACAAGTTATCTTCTACCTCCAGAGCTGTTAAATTGCTAGTCAAAGGCAAAGTTGCACACCCCTATGGAATCAAATAATCTCCAGACAATTCACTGAACAAAGCAAGCCTGCACTCAAAAGAAACCAGGATTTCATTTTGCCCATTTTCAAGTCATTGGCAATTTTTCCTGACATTAAAAAAAAAAAATACAGTACCTTACTTAAACATAGTAACTTTCTAAAAGCACATTGCACTGAAAAATCCTCTGAACAGGGAACTACTTTAGACATCTTTATTATATCAAGAAAACAATGTGAACATGTTTTTTTTTTTTTTTTTCAGACTCTCCTTTGATTTGTGACTTTTAAAAATTTACTCTCTAGAGGACTGATTTTTAAAAAAGAAAACAATTCTGCTCTTCATTGCCACAGTGAAACAATCATTTGTCATCAGCCTGTGACTGCAAAAATGTTGGGAAAGCAATAAGAAAAAGGCTACAGTAATGCTTTATTTACATTTATTGTTTTCCATTTTTTATTTTCATGTGTCTAAATCTCGAGTGTTTCTACCAACAGAAGAAATGTTCTTTTCTCTTTGGAAAAAGTAAACTCATTGAACAATGCCACATATATTGTACAATACTGTTCTCAGCGTTGCACTAAGACACACTTACATATAAATGCCTCCATTCCCAAGAGAAATGGGAATTTTATTTTAGTATATTATACACAGGGCTGCCTGTGAGCATTTGGATTTTACAGTTTTTCATGATTGCAAATCAAGTAAGTTTTAGAAATACATATAAAGTTAAACTCCTTCTCCCTCTAATGGCTTAGAAAATATCTTTAACAATAAGTAAATAAATTAATAAGGAAACTCTATAAAAATGTTAATCTTTTCAAAAATATCAAAATTTGAAATGTTGTCCCATAACACCATCACCACCACCACACCAACAGCAACAACAACATAACATGAAATTCAATTGACAACTGAGCCTTAATTTTAATTCTAGACAATTTTTGACTGAAGATCAATTCTTGGAAACGATTTCACAAATCATTATTATTTACTGAGCATACACTCATTTTCCTGTTTCACCATTTTAAAACCAGTTAACCACCTTCTTTCTGTGTGGACAAATTTACATCTTCTACCCTATGATGAATTTTCCTTGGGGTAACATACACTCCTTGAATTTGTTTTTGTTTTGTTTTAGACAGAGTCTCAGTCTGCCACTCAGGCTGGAGTGCAATAGTGCAATCAGAGATTATGGCAGCATTGATCTCCCAGGCTGAAGTGAGCCTCCAGGCTTAAGCAATCCTCTTGCCTCAGTCTGATGAGTAGCTGGAACTACACCCAGACACCACCAAGCCCTAACGGCTGGCTATATTGCCCAGGTTGGTCTTGAATTCCATGGCTCAAGCGATCCTCCTGCCTTGGCCTTCCAAAGTGCTGGAATTTTAGGCATGAGCCATGGTGCTCAGCCTCCCTGATTTGTTCTTATTCCACTTGGGGATAATAGGAATGACACATAGCATTCACATGAACTTACATCAAATCACCTATATTGCTATCAACAGCCAGTCTTTTTGATGCTAACATAGTTCCATCCTTTTTTTTGAACGTAACATCTTACTCATTTCATTTTGCTTTTAGTTTTTCAATTGTGTGCTTGTTATTCTGTTATGATATAATTACTATTTCAATTTAATCCTGACAGATGTTCTTGTATAATTGAATAAATATTCCATGCATCATTCATTATTTCTTGATATGCCAACAATCCATGATGATAATAAACATTTAAATCAGTTAAAATACATTTAAAATCTTATTTATGGTTATACCTACACATTCCCATGTAAGTAAAAGCAGATATCCACAGAAAGATGAGACATCTCTTGAATGCCAATGATTATACAAATCTATACTATATGTATACTATTCTACAGACATATAGCAATTTTTAAAATATAAGATTAAAACCTAAGATCTTAAGAAAAATAAAAAATGAAATTTTCTATTAATAACATTAAACTTGATAATTTCTATTTCTCCCAGAACCTAATGTTATGAAGAAAAGTGATCACTGCTCTGAAAAATAGAGAAGACAAAATAATCAGCAATGATCAAAACAATCTTGAATGATTTACTTTTATAAATTGTTGGACTTCAATGTTATTTTAAAATGAATGAATATAACAATAGACACAAAGCACTTCTTAGTATAATTTTAAATAACTGTGAAGCAAATTTCAAATTAAATATAAATAATTTGACCAAACCAACTAAATTCAATTAACACACAGTATTTCTTGTAGTAGATATATTTTTCTCCCTTAAAGAAGTTCACCATTTTTGAATTTGAAGTTAAAAAAATAGTAGTATCAAGTTCAGGTTTAGATTAATTGTGATTCTTTATTTTGACTTTAGTAAAATTAAGGCAGAAAGTGCCTACTAACATAGGTATACTGTACAAATCATTATTAATAACTTAAAATATGTTTGCTAATTTTGAATAATTGCAATATACTTTTCTCATGAGCAGCTATCAATGGCTAACTTTAACAAGCTGTCTCTAAAAACTATCTCACTCACCCTAAGAAAAATTATCTATATTGCTTTACTGAAATTTACATTAAGTGCTGATCTAATCCAATTATGGCTAGAGTCATGGCCGTAACATTTATTCATTTTATATTGACTGAAATATTTATTGTCAATGCACTTTCACAAGTTAGGATATAAAAACAATATGATCAACATATTATTTTGCTAGTAGTGTGAACGTAGTAGTGATGATAATAGAATATAATTCCTTGAATTTGATGTACCCCTTTTAGGCATAATATGATGGTTTAATTTTTCCACTATTTTTTTCTATTTGAATTATTGAGCTAACTATAATTGCAAAGAACCTCTTTGGTCTACATATACTGAAAAAGTGATGGTAATGCTCAACTGAATAATTCATGAAGATATTTAATGATTCAATGTTTATTCCAATAGTGATTACTGCATGCTTACTATTTATGTTTATTGGGATAAAAATAAGAAGTTTTATAAAAGTTCTTATAGACAATTCACAAACCCTTGAAAATATATTCAAGTATTCCCAGAAGCTGAAAATATTCAATTAGAGAACAACTCCTATGCAGTAGTAATATACCAGGACAAATGAGTTCCCATATTGAATTGATGACAGTTGAGATATAGAAAGAATAAAAAGATCAGGAACAAAAGACACCAGCTGTAAAATGATTGGTTTGAGTTCAGGATGGGGAATAATACACATCACAGAAAAATATCTATGAAGCCAGAGAAAAATGTTTTGGGCATGTAGAGGATGTTAGACCAAGGGAGAAAAAAAAGGAAAGAAAAAATAAAGACAATAGTGAGTGAAAGAAGGAGAAAACTATCATGTGAGGTAAACTCTGAAGTTAGCCAATTGCTAGTTATTTGAGCAGAATCTGAGGAAAAATAAGGACATAAGTATATTTTGGAGCCTTTTTAAAAAACCAAATGGAAGTTATATTTTAATTGAAAGAATCGGCAACTCTCATCTTTTGCTCTTTCTTTCTGATAGAATCAAATCCATTTATTCTCTGAATGCTCATAACAATACTTTCTAATGATGGAAATCAGCTGAATTATGTAGATTTAATAAAGCATAAGTATAATTAAAGGGAAAAATGTGTCACTGAAATAACTTTTAACTTCTCAGTTTTAACTGAGAACTTCCTTTTAAAAGGAAGACAGTATTCAGGTCAGTGATTCTGGCTGGAGCTATATTAAGAAACTGTTGAGTTTTCAAAAGTTATTTGACCATCTGTCTTCTCTTAATCAGGTTCTAACAGAATAGGTTGTAGGCACGGGCCAAAATAAGAGTGTGAGGAATTGTTTCAAGAAGATCACCCTGAATCACTTGTTTGAAAAATGTTATAGATTATAGAAATGAATGCAATAGAGTTGTTTTACTTTTTTAAAAAGCTCATACTTTCATCTACCGTATGAAGTTAAAATAAAAAATAAAATTATCTATACATATTTTCTCATGAATTTTAAATGAGAAATTGGGGTTACAAGATTACTTGTGTTGCTATTTTCTCTCCCAAATTGGAACTTTTCTGTTTTACATGTCACCCAAGAGTTCACAATGAATTATTCTAGGATTGGACAACTCCTTTTATTCAAATCTCTAAAAATAAATGCAGGAATACTCAGCCAGAAACTCTGAGAAGGTGCTGGGTGACACTGTTAAATAATCTCTTGGCCCAACTTCTGAGTGCCCCCTATGTTCTCCCACGAAATCATGCAGACAGATATCTGTAGCTCAATAATTCTACAGTTAATATTAACTCTCAAAAGGCTATAAAAAAAACTACACCGATTATCTTCATTTAAAAATCTTTCAAATAGCAAAATAGTTGGGATTACATTACAGATTAGTACTGTCTTTTATAAAATTCTTTTATAAATTATGATTTCACTAACATTCATAAAGTCCTTCTACTGGTGATAGACGAGACAGAATATTATTGCAGCCCTTAAATATTGCCTATGTCTACTAATTAGAATGCTTCCCCAAAAGTGAGTGAGCCTAGTAAAACTATGAAGTGGGCGTTAACTCTGAGATGACTAGGAAAGTTTGTTCTTAAGACAACATCTGCTAATTTTCATTTTGTGATCTTAGAGCATCGTTACCGAGAGGGAACTTCAATCAAATATTTCTGGGTTTAATGTTTCTAAAGATTACTTTCATAACTGTACTGCTTGATTCATGAAATGTTGAAAAGCCTCCTATGTTTCCCAATCAGAAAGATGAAGATTCACGTCATTCTTCTTCATTCATTAATTCTACTCAGGAAGCAATCTATGCTTCCTGAAGCATACATCTATGCTTATGTCCGTAGGTTCTAGAGTCAGATTACTTGGGATTTAGTCTCTGTTCTATTTTATTTTAATTTTAGCTTTTGAATTTTTTTTTCTTTTTTTTTGAGAGGAAGTCTCACTCTTGTCCCCCAGGCTAGAGTGCAATGACGCTATCTCGGCTCACTGCAACCTCCACCTCCTGGGTTCAAGTGATTCTCTTGCCTCTGCCTCCCGAGTAGCTAGGACTACAGGCGCCTGCCCCCATGTCTGGTTAATTTTTGTATTTTTAGTAGAGATGAGGTTTCACCTTGTTGGCCAGGCTGGTCTTGAACTCCTGACTTCAGGTGATCTGCCCACCTTGGACTCCCAAAGTGCTGGGACCACAGGTGTGAGCTTCCATGCCCAGCCAGCTTTTGAACATTGAATAGCACGATATACAGAAAGTTATTCGCTATATAATTACTATATAGTACTTCCATTAAGAGGTTATTGTGCAGATTAACTGAGCAAATGCATCTCAAACACAGGACAGATCATAATACATAGTGAAGTAATCAGTAAACATTAGTTATTGTTTTCGTACTACTCCCATGCTTTTCCTATTGGATGAGCTTTATATATACTTCATTTATACATCTCATTTAGATAATTGCAAAATGAATTCTGACTAAATACCTTTATCATTGTTCTCTCCATTTTAATCAAAAGTTAGAGTGATTATGTAAAGGCTCAAAAATCTCCAATGAATTGTATTTCATTTGAAATAAATATCCCAATGCTTATGTTTGCATAAGCACTCTTATTATTATTATTATTATTATTATTTCTCAGCACTATCCCATAACCTCACTGATCTCTTCCACTGTCTCCTTAGTTCATATTCATTCCATTCCAGGCACTTTGACATAATTCCTATTCCTGGAATACATCAAACATACATCAAACTCCAAAGATTTCTTCTTGTTTTCTCTCCTTTCCACATTTTCCTTGATACACAAATGACTCACTCCTTTACTCCTACATCAACATTTTGTTGTTTGTTTTCAGATGCCAATTTCTTACTGAAATTGTTTTGACCACTTTATTTAAAAATGTTTCCACAATAAAATTAATTATTCTATAGCCAACCAACCTAATTTTAAAAAAGTGAGAGAGAGCACAAACTACTGATGTTAGAAATAAAGATGTAACACTTCAGTAGAGATCCCATGGACATTAAAAAAACTAGTTAAGAAACACTATAAACAACTATATACCCACAAATTTAATAATCCAGGTAAAATGTATAGATTTCTTAAAAAATAGTCTGCCAAAATTCATACAAGAAAACACTGACAATTGTAATAGACCTACCTTTAGTAAAGATATTGACTCAGTAATTAATAACCTTTCAACAGAAAGTTTTAGGCTCAGATGGATTCACTCATAAATTCTACCAAACATTTAACTAAGAAATTATACCAAATAGCTATATTTTTTTCCAGAGGACAGAAGCAGAGAGAATACTTCCTAACTCAATTTATGAGGCCAGCATTACCTTAAAAACAAAAACCAGAAAAATACATTACAAGAAAAGAAGGCTACAGACCAATATCTCTCATGGACACAGATGTGATACTTCTCAACAAAAGATTAACAAATAGAATCAAACAAAGTATAAAAAGAAGTATACACAACAACCAAGTGGGATTTTATCCCAGGTATACAAATCTGGTTCCCTATTCAAGGATAAATTATTGTAATCCATTACATTAATAGGTTAAATAATAAAAGTCACAAAATAATACTAATATGAAAAAAAGCATTTCACAAAATCCAATACTCATTTATGATTAAAACTAAATTAACTAGAAAGAGGGCAGTTTCACAACTTGCTAAAGAATTTCTACAGAAACCTACAGTTGACATCATAAGTAATAGTGAGATTTCTGTTATTTCTATTAATAACAGAAACCTACAGTTGACATCATAAGTAATAGTGAGATACTTAAAGCTTTCATGCCAAGATCAAGGAAAAAGCAAAGATATCCCCAATAACCTATGCTTTTCAACATCATACAGGAAGTCCTGGCTAACATGATAAGACAAGAAAATCAAATAAAACATATTCAAATTGGGAAGGAAGAAATAAACTGTCTTTGTTCACAGAGTACATGATAATCAATATAGAAAATTTTAAAAAATGGCAAGAAAACTCCTGGAAATAATAAGCAAGTACAGCAATGTTGCAGGATACAGAGGGAATGTACCAAAGTCAATCACTTTTCTATATACCAGAAATAAACAAGTGAAATTCAAAGTTAAACCACAACACCATTTACATTAGCATTCCAAAATTGGAATACTTAGGTATAAGTCTAACAAAATATTCACAATCTCTGTGTGATGAAGACTACAATGCTCTAATAAAAGCAACTAAATAACAAAATATAGATATCTCATGTTCCTGGCTAGAAAGAGTCAATATTATCAACATGTCATTTTTTCTTCTATTATCAAGATGTTAGGTTTTGTTAAGAGTCAATATTATCGAGATGTCAGTTTTTCTCAGCTTTATCTATAGATTCAATGCAATCCAATCATATCACAGCAATTTGTTTTGTGGATACTATCAAACTGTTTTTAAAATTTATGTGGATATGTAAATAACCCAGAATAGCTAACACAATACTAAAAGAGAAGAACAAAATTGAAGGAGTGGCACTAGTCAGCCTTGAGATTGATCATAAAGCTACAATCATCAAGACAGTGTGACACTGGCAAAAGAAGAGATAAATATATCAAAGGAAAAGATTAAGGAGTTCAAAAGTAGACCAACACAAATGTAATCAATTCATATTTGACAAAGAAGCAAAGGCAATACAATAGAGAAAGGTAATTCAATCTAGACACAAATGTCATACTCTTGAAAAAATTAACTCAAAATGGATCACAGACAGACCTGAATGTAAGAAGAAAAACTATAAAACTAGAAGATGACATCAGAAAAAATCTCCATGATCTTTGGTGTGTTGATGACTTTTTAGATACAAAATCAAAGGGATGATCACTGAAAGAAATAATGTATTAGCTGGATTTCATAAATTTTTTAAAAGTACACTACATGAAATATACTGTTGAGGGAATTAAAATATAGGTTACAGACTAAGAGAAAACATTTGCAAGAGATATATATGATAAAGGACGATATCTAAAATATACAAAGAACTCTCAAAACTCAATAATGAGAAAACAATCTTATCAAAAACTATTCCAAGTTCTTAACGGATACCTCACCAAAGAAGATATACAGATAGCAAACAAGCACAGAAAAAGATGCTCCATATGTCATCAGAAAAATGCAAATTAAAGCAACAATGAGATACCATGACACGTCTATTAGAAGGGTCTAAGTCCAGTGCACTGACAACACCAAATGCTAGTGAGGAAATGGAGCAACAGAAACTCTTATTCATTGAATGGTAATGCAAAATTGCACACCAGGAAAGACATTTTGGCAGTTTCTTACAAAACTAAATACATGATTACCATACAATTCAGTAATTGTGTTATTTTGTATACATCCAAAAGATTTGAAAATTATGTATGAGATTATAGTGGTAAATGCATTCTATTATATATTTTCTCACATTCATAGAATGTACAACACCAAGGAGCCAATTCTAATGTACACTATGGAATTAGGGTGATAAATAAGTACTGGCTAATCAATTGTAAAAAAAAAAAAAAGTACCGCTCTCCAGGTCGATGGGGGAGGTTAGGCACATGTAGGGCAAAAGGTATATATTATATAAAACTTCTGTACATACTGTTCAGTTTTGCTGTGAACCTAAAACTGCTAAAAATTGAGTCTGGTAAAACACAACAAAACAAACAAACAAACAAAAAACAGCTTTCCTTGACCACTGCACCACTGTTCCTATGCGTTCCCTGATTTATTTATTTCTATATTACTTGTCACTTCCTAATATACTGTATATTTTCAGTTTTGTCTATTTTCTTCCAATAATTTTCTTAAAATAGAAAGTCCATGAAGTCAGACTCTTCTGTTCATTTATTTTCTGCTGTATCCTGAATATTTGGTGTTTGGCAGTACGTAGACAGTATAACCTCATTTGTTGAATGTTAAATAAACAAATATGTCAATGAAAGTTAATTGAAAGCTTTAATACATGTTCCAAAAAGAAAAGGAAATTTGGCAAGTTGGAAGAAAGGGACAATTCCAGTATCTTTTCTACCACCCCCAAAATGTAACTGAGATTGCTTTAAGTGTAATATACATAATATTCATTTAATCCTCACATTAATCATACATATTAGATGCAGTCATCTTATTTTACAAAAATAAAACCCAGAGAGAGGTATTTTTTGAAAGTCATATTGAGTGGAAGTGTAAAAATGCAAACTCAGACAGATTTGGCTTCGGACTGAATGATTTTAACCACAGTTCCTTTATTGTCTTTTGGTATATTCTCTGTATTTAGAAGGAATAATTGACCTAGAAATAGGCAGCATGGGGTAGAATGAACAAGAGACATTTATCTGGCTCAGGAAAATTGAAATAAGCTAGGATTTAAGTGAGAAAAAATATAATAAGGATTATTAATGTATAACCTAGAAAAAAGAATTCTGAATTTAATCTTATTTCAGGGAATTTAATAATCATTGATTAGAATAAAAAATTAACCTACAGAACACTTTAACCAGATAGCATAGTGGTAGCACAAATAAATTAGTATAAAAATGCACATTGTACACCTTAAATTTATGTAATTTTGTCAATTGCACCTTAATAAAGCTAGAAAAATAAATATAAAAAATAAAAAAATATCAAAATGCTCAAGCATGAGTACACACATTTTCCTGCCCTTCCTTTCCTTCCCTTCCTTTCCCTTCCCTTGCCTTCCCTCCTTCCTTCCTTCCTTCCTTCCTTCCTTCCTTCCTTCCTTCCTTCCTTCCTCCTTCCTTCTTCCCTCCCTCCCTTCCTTCCTCCCTCCCTCCCTTCCTTCCTTCTTCTCCTTCTCTTTCTTCTCCTCCTCCTTCTTTCTGTTCTTTTTTACTCTCTCTCACATCTTCTTTTACCAGTAAGACACACCAAGGCACATAGGCAAATAATTATAAGCAGGGCAGTCTTGCTGAACTCAGGTGAGGAAACTAAAATTTTGGGTAATTTTGCTACCTCCCACAATCACCATCAACCAAGCAACACTTAGCATGTCATTTAATTCTCCTCAGAAATAGAAACAGTCAGAAACAACCATTTTAAGCACAATTTAAGCTTAGGAGACACATGGTATTATTTATAACCTACAATTCTCTATATTTCTAATGATTATTTTTATGAGGCTAACTCTAAAATTAATATGTCTGTCTAGTGGACATCTTCACACCTCACACAACACCCACATTCTTACCAAAAGTATTCGTTTGCCTAATAATTTTATTCATGTCTCCCAGATCTTGAATGCTTATACTCAATTTCTTCTTCCTCTAGACTTCCACAAAATATGCCAGATGTATCCTACAGGTATTTGTAAATACAGACACTCCTCTTCTTATACACTGCTTCTATCTCAACGCCCTACGATTATTAATCTGTATTATTTCCCTTTTCCAGTCTCTTCTCGATCTGCACATTGCCAACACAGTGATCATTCTAAAACACTTAGTGGATAAAAACAGCTGTTCAATGGTGCTCTGTTACCTACAGGACAAAGTCTAATCTCTTTATCAAGGTCTCCAACTTTTATTTACCTATCACTGTATAATTTTTCAAATTATTCTCACAATTTTCTTCCACATTCTATAATCCAGTCAGAATAATTACTTATCTAGATCATGTCATTGTCTTTTTAGGGCACATATTTATCTGCAGGTTTTCTCTTTTGCCTACATTTTATTATCCACATTTGCTGTCTAATCAATCATGTATGCTGTAAAGCCTTTCCTAACTCTATTTTGAAGCACCCTCTAACCAGCCCTTCACTGGGCTCCAGAAGAACTTCCTTTATGCTTCATTATAGACATCATTGCATACAATGTAATTATTCTCTATCAAGAAAATTTTGATGTCAGAAATCACGGGCCATCTTTTCCAAAATATATGGAGACTCAGTATATACAATTGTCCTTCAGAAAAGAGAGAGTCATTATACATATATGGATTCTTACAAATTAATCATTTTTTCTAATTGATTAAATTTAAAATATCATTTGTTTTAAAAGGCATCATTAGTTTACATACTAATAAGAAAGGGAAAAAAAGTATTGCAATTAAGCTATGACATTTATTGGATATGAGACTCCCCAATTGAAGAATGTTAAAATATAAAAATATGGCATTTGGCCACATATATGTCTTCTTTTGAGAAGTATATATTCATATTCTTTGCCCACTTTTTGATGGGGCTGGTGAGGCTGTGGAGAAATAGGAACGCTTTTACACTGTTGGTGGGAATGTAAATTAGTTCAACCATTGTGGAAATCAGTGTGTTGATTCCTAAAGGATGTAGAACCAGAAATACGATTTGATGCAGTAATCCCATTACTGTGTATATACCCAAAGGATTATAAATCATTCTACTAAAAAGACACATGCACACATATGTTTATTGTAGCATTATTTACAATAGCAAAGACTTGGAACAAACCCAAATGCCCATCAATGTTAGACTGGATAAAGAAAATGTGACTCATATATACCGTGGACTACTATGCAGCCATAAAAAAGAATGAGTTCATGTCCTTTGCAGTATCATGGATAACCCTAAAAGCCATCATTCTCAGCAAACTAACACAGGAACAGAACACCAAACACTGCACGTTCTTACGCATAAGTGGTAGTTGAACAATGAGAACACGTCGACACAGGGAGGGGAACATCACATACTGGGGTCTGTCAGGAGGTGGGGGGCTAGGGGAGGGAGACCATTAGGACAAATACCTAATGCAGGCAGGGCTTAAAACCTAGATGATAAGTTGACAGGTGCAACAAACCACCCTATCACATGTATACCTATGTAACAAACGTGCATGTTCTTCTGCACATGTATCCTAGAACTTAAAGTAAAATTTAAAAATAAATAAATAATTATATATATATATAAATGATTGTCTTAAAATTGATAAAATACGATGCTCTATTCCGAAAGATAAATACTCTTCAGGGAGGAAACAGTAATTAGAAATGTTTTCATTTTTAAATTGCTTAAAGAAGATCCTTGTTTAAAATTTTGTTAAATAAAAGGACAGGGGCCAAAAACCAACATAGATGTAATTAATTTCAGATTTTTAACCTCACAATTGCAGGTATTTATTATAATTGCAATTAAACATTTTAAATCACTTGAAACAAGTAAAATCCTCTACTACAATATGATAATTATGAATCTGCAAATAAAACATAATGTAATAACACACAAGCAAAAAAAAAAGAAGCCCAACTATCTAATGGTGTTTGGGTGGAGATTGTCAGAAAGAAGATGTTAAAAATTAGAAATTTTAATTTGATCACATATAAATAATATATGATAATTTAAAAATATATAGATATGATGTATATGTTTCAGTATATGATAAAATTACTAATGAAGTATTTAAGTGGATAGTTCTCTTATTTAACTACATATCTAAAATTTGATTGGGGAATTTAGGTTTTTTATTAGGAAGTTATTTTTATTAAAATATTAAATATATAGACATAGACATATATTAATTCTGAATTTAGAGCTGAGGACATTGCCCATGACAAAATATGTTTTAAAGAAAAGTTTCATTGCTGCAATATATAATTATGCTGAAAAACATTGAATTGATGCAATAGAAACAAAAGAAATATATTAAGAGATCTGGCATAGTACTTTATTAAAATCAAGTGATTAACCATGTTAAATATAAGAATATAAAATTAAAAAATTATTTATGTTACTGAAGGGTGCACCTTCAGAAAGTTAGAATGAAATACTAGAATATGTAGAGGAAAACGCCTGAGAAACACACATATGTAATACATACACACACATACAGATAGATAAGCAAATGATGGAGCGATAGAGTCATTGATTGATAGATGAGATTGAATTAGTTGTTGTATAAGAAAAAATAGAAAAAAAAACCTCTCCAATCTGAAGTGCCAATAGGCCAACAGGAGGCATACAAGAAATATCTGCTAAATTACTAGTCATGGCTGAGTTAAACTAAAAGAGATACAGATATACAGTAAATCTTAAAATTCCAAGGTACAACTTATGTGTAAATGTTTTGGACAACTTATTAAAGCCACATTTACCAGCAGACAGTCTTATTAAATCATGTGACTGTCCAATGGGTAACCATGCCAGGAAATTATATAAAGAGAATTACATTCTGCAACAAAAAATATCCCTTGGAACATGCACTGCATTGTAAAAAATGTGTGCTAGAGTGAGTCATATGTTATAAAAGAGATTTGGAGTGAGGTAGTCCTGAATACATAGCCTAGATATTACAATAATCAACTCTATTTACTTGAGAGAGTTACTAAACATTGAGATTCAGTATCCTCATTTGTAAAATCAGGATACTAATAACTGCTTAATGTTTTGTTGAGAAGATGAATCATATATATACCTATAAGATGTATATGATGTATATAGATATATAGATATTCAGAAATTCACAAATATGCAAAAAGACTAACACACAAAACTACATAATTGTTGTTTCTCTTTGCCTTTGTAATTATGACAATTGTTTATAAACTGATCTAAAGAGCAAACTTCTTCAGAATTTTGAAAGCTTATAAAAACCTTTTTTTATTTTTTCAGTGAAATAAGCCTAAAAAGCATAATCCATAATTAATGTCCAATTTTTTGAAATTAATTCTTTATACTCATTTTTCTTGCCCTGTGGTTTGCTGTATTAATTATCCTTGAAAATTTCTGGCATTTGGAATGATTTCATATAAATTCTTAACATTCTTACTTTTTGATTTAATTTGAATGAACCATTGATGAATTGTGAAGATGTAAGTGGTGTCTTAGAATGACTGTATCTGTTTTTATTATTAGGTGAGAAAATAATGTCAAATTTGTTTAAGAGAGAGGCTGTTGGGTTTCTGATACTTACGAATAATGGAACTGTCATTTGTGAGAGTTAGGATGTGAATGTGTGTGTATTTGTAAGGATAGAGAAGCAAAAATGAGTTTCCCATAAGAGAAAAGTCCATGACTTGAGAGCTTCACTGCTGAAATTTAAGAAAAATTTAAAGAACTAATGTCAATCCTACTCAAACTATTTCAAAAAATTAAGAGGAGGAAATGCTTACAAATGTATTCTATAATGCCAGCATTACCCAAACACCGAAACCAGACAAAGACACAATAACAGCAAAACCTATAGGCCAATATTATGATGAATCTAGATTCAAAAATCACTAACAAAATCCTAACATGTGAAATTGAACAACATATTAAAAAGGTAATTTACCATGATCAAGTGGAATTTGTCCCAGTGATGCAAGAATGGTTAAACATATGCAATGTATACAACATATGCAAATCAATAAACGTCACATCAACAGAATGAAGGACAAAAACCATGATCATTTGAACAGATGCAGAAAAAGCGTCCAATAAAATTCAACATCCCTTCATGATACTAAAAAAGTGGGTATAGAAGAGCATACCTAACATGATAAAGGCCGTATATGACAAACCCACAGATAGAATTTGACCAAATGGGAAAAACTGAAAACCTTTTCTCTAAGACCTCCAACAACACAAGGCTGCCTGCTTTCACCACATTTTTCAGCACAGTACTTGAAGTCTTAGCGAGAGCAATTAGCCAGAGACAGAAATAAAAGGCATTCAAACTGAAAAGGAGGACACATTTTCTTTCTTTGCAAATTATATAATCTTATATATATAGAAAAACCTACAGACACCAGCAAAAAAAACCTACAATTGAAGACCAAATTTAGTAAAGTTGTAGAACACACAACCAACATACAAAAATTAATAGTGTTTCTATATACCAATAAAAAACTAACTCAAAAAGAAGTTAAGAAAGTGATCCTATGTATAACAGCTACAAAGAATAAAATGAGACACTTAGTAACAAAATTATCAAAGAAGGTGAAAAATCTTTACAATAAAAATTATAAAACACTAATACAAATATTAAAGAAAATGCAATAAAATGGAAAGATATTCCGTATTTATATATTAGAAGTATCAATATTGATAAAATGTCAACACTACCCAAAACATTCTACAGATTCAATACAATTCCTATAAAAACACCTATGAACTATCTTCACAGACATAGAAATAGCAATCCTAAAATGTATATAGACACAAATAACCAAGAGTTACAAATAGCCAAAGCAATTGTGAGTGAAAAAAACATACCTGGAGGTATCACATTACCTGACTTGAAATTACACTATAAATTTATAGTAACCAAAACAGCATGGTATTGGCATAAAAACAGACACATAGGCAATAGAACTGAATAGAGAACCCAGAAATAAATCCATGCATTTCAGTCAACTTATTTTTGACAAAGGTGCAGAAAACATAAATTGAGAAATAGTCTTTTCAAAAAATGGTCCTGGGATAACTGGATATCTGTATGCAAAAGAATAAAACTATACCTTTATCTCTTACCACTTACAAATATCAAATCAGCATCGATTAAAGAATTAAATATAATATCAGAAACTATGAAACTACTACAGGAAAATGTTGGAGAAAATACCCAGGACATTTGTTCAAGCAAAGATTTCTTGAGTAGTACCTAAAAAGCATAAGCAAACAAAGCAAAATTGGACAAATGGAATCATATTAAGCTTCAAAGCTTCTATACAGCAGAGAAAACAATTGAAAAAATGAAGAGACACCTATAGAATGGGAAAAATATTTGCAAACTATTCTACTGATAAAAAGTTAATCACCAGAATATATAAGGAACTCAAATAACCTAACAGCAAAAATAAAACCACAAATATTCTGGTTAAAAAATGAGCAAAATATCTGAACAGATATTTTCACAAGAAAACATACAAGTAGCCAAAATGCATATGAAGAAATTCTCAATATCAGTAATAATCAGTAAAAGGCAAACCCAGACTACAATGAATTGTCATCCCATCCCACTTAAAATGCCTGTTATCAAAAAAGATGAATAATAATGAACACTAGAGAGGATGAGGATAAAGGTGAAAGCTTGTGCACCGATGGAGGTGTGTATAAATTAGTAGATCCACTACGGAAAACAACATATAAGTTCCCCAAAAATCTAAAAATAAAGCTACCACATGATACAGGAATTTGGATACATTCATATCCAAAAATAATAAACTCAGCATATAAAAGAGACATTCCCATGCTTGTTGCAGCACTATTCACAATAGCTAAGGCCTGGAATCAACCAAATGTCCAACAACAGATGAATGGGTAAAGAAAAGATAGTGCATACAGATGATGGAATATAATTCAGCCATAGAAAGAGAGTAAAAACTTTACATTTACAACAACATGGATGGAATTGGAAGACATTAAGTGAAATAAGTTAGGCATAGAAATACACACATTGCATGTTGTCACTCATAAAGATTGATGGTTACCAGAGGCTGGGAAGGTAATGCGAAGGAAAGGATAAAGAGTGACTGGTTAATGGGTACAAAAATACAGTTAGAAGAAATAAGATCTAGTGTTCAGTAGCACAATAGGGCAACTATAGTTAAAAATAATTTACTGTATATTTCAAAATAACTAAAGAAGTGGCTTTGGAACATTACCAACACAAAGAAATTATCATTACACATTGTATGATTGTATCAAAATGTCACATGTACTTCATAAATATGTACAACTATCATATACCCATGAAAATTAAAAATAAAAACAAATATGGATGAGAAATAAAGGGTTAAAACAAAACAGACAATAATGAAATAAAAAAATCAGCCAAGACACACAAATACAGTTTGAGTATGTACAAATATTTTCAAAGGATAATGAACATTCATCCCCCATTTAATGCTATATCATCAACATTGCACCTATAAAAGTATGTTTGTGTGTTTGTTTTTCAGAATCTCCTCACAGTTTAGGTATAATTAAGTAATACATGTGTCCCTTTGAGGGATCTAATTTCATTTGTGTTTTGAAATATTTTATAATATTTGTTGTTTCATTAGCCATATGAGTGATTAAAACTGTAAGCCAAAAAGTATCTGAGAAAGGTCTCATTTTTGAGGTTTACTTTGCCAAGGTTGGGGATGTGTCTGAAAAAAAGGAACACAAAACCACAGGAACATCTGTGACCTTACTTTTTCCAAAGAGGGTTTGGGGACATCGATATTTAAATGGGAATGAGCAGGCAGCAGGGGAAAAAGAAAGAAAAAAAAAAGAGAGGAAGGTATATAAAATGGGCACAAGGTGCATTCATTTGAATCTTCGATAAGCACTCACTGAATATAAATTGTACATGTCAAAGGAGGGGAAGAATACTCATTATGCATTTGTCTTGCCCTCAGAGAATATGTTTTTCACATAAGATAAACATAGATCAGAGGAAGCAGTCAGATATGTATTTGTCTCCGGTGAGCAAAGGAATGATTTCCAGTTCTGTCCTTTGTCCCATATCTCCGAAGATAAGCTGTTAATTTACACTGTAAGGGTGAAATTCGACAGAACTGTTTTTGAGTAAAGATCATGGAGCCCACAAGGAATTTCCCTGTGAGTTAATTGTGAGGGAGGTATGTTGTCTTTTATCTTTGAAGCCATCTATTTAGGAACAAAATGGGAGGCAGGTTTGCTCAACTCAGTTCCCATACTTGACTTTTCCCTTTGACATAGTGAGTTTGGGGTCCCAAGATTTTTATTTTCCTTCCACAAAACACTCAGATGTCCTCAGAAGAGACACTTTTTATATCCACCTAAGTACTGCCACTTAATAGGAAAAGATAACCCCATTTTATTTCCATGCCTCTCTTGATATGTCATATCGCAATGTTTACATTCGTTTTTTCTTTAATAGGGACAGAGACCTACGTTTTCATTTGTAATGTGGAAAAACAATGTTTTAAATAATTGCACTGCATTAACTCATCAAGTTGCATTCCCAGTAAGTCCCAGAATAAAAGGCTGAACTAATTTATATTAGGTCATTTAGCTTGAGTCCAAGGTGTACTTCTCAAGTTGTTGTGTTTTTTTTCTGTTTTGCTTTGTTTATTGCTTTGTTTTGTTTTTGTCCTTACAGTTGTAGTTCTTAGCTCATTTCATTGTTCATTTGTAGCATTTCCTCTGTTTGGTTTTGACATTCCAGGAGCAACTTACCAAAGGACTGGCAGTTGTTCAACATGATGCTAACAGAAGCTAATAGAATTTTCACATTGATTTGAACAGAAAACAAAACATACAAAAAATAAAACTGCATTTTTTTTTTTACTATCAGTGTCATACTTTTTTGTATTTTCATTTTTAAAAAAGTTATAAGTTGACTTATTTTATTCTCATTGTTATGGTTTTAATGTTAACACATATGCTTAATGTTCAAATCACCAAAAAAACTTCTTAAATATGAAAATATATGTCTTTAGTAATGAATGAGGTGTCAAAAGAGAAAAAAAGCAAATAATATATTTATACTAGGATTTTTTCACCTTGAATATGTGCCTTAATATAATTAGAGAAATTTAAAAATGTACAAAGAAATTGTTCTACATTGTTTAAAAAAGCCAGAAACAAAAAGTTCTGTTGACATGTTCAGTATTTTCTTTTCCTAAGAGGCAATGATGATCATGTTTGATTGCTACAGTTTCTACCTGCAGAATCTTTCATAACTCCATCTTCTGCTTTAAATGAGACACCACATTCCATTGAAGATTAATGCCAAGCTTCAAATAATGAACATAACTTTGGTATTTGTGTTAATTTTTCACATCTACATATATTATTTTCTTGATAAAATGCGTGTACGAACAAAAGAAGTTATAAAAAGAAGACCGCGTTGTAAATTGTGCATGCATTGTCTCCCAAAGTTTTTCCTACTTTTTAATTCTAGAAGATGACCAGATTCTAAATTAACTGAATTTCATTCAACAAATTATTTACTGATGAGTATACCTTACCAGTTGATCCATGGATTTATTTTGCATTCTTTACATGTGTGCACTATAAAAGATGATCATATTTCTGAATCACTAAAGGAAGATAAAAACAACAAATATAGTCAAATTATAGAAGGAAGAAAGGAAGGGTGTGAAGAAAGCAGAGAAAGGGGGAAAATACTAAAAAAAATTAAATTAAAATTTAATTTAAGTATATATGATCTTCATAAATGGAAACTTGCTAAATTCCCCAAGTAAAAGATAATGTATAGATCTTAAATTTAAAAACAAAAAAAGTTTTATTCTTTTTACAAAAATTTTTTTAAGTGAATCAAAATATTTTTAAATATCCAGCAAAGATAAAGGGATTGTAATATATGCCAGATACAGTCTAATAAACATACCTAAATTATGTAAAGTGCATAGAGAAAACTTCCCTTCCAGGCTTAATAATTAATTGATCAATTTTTCCTCTACCTTTCCCTGAAAAAAATAACAAGTATCCTTAGTTTCTGGTGTATTCCTTTATGTTTACACTAGACATATAGAAACACATATGCAAAATACATATATGTATAGATAAATGTGGGTTATAGAGCACAGTTTAGTAGTTCTCAAAATGTAATTAACAGAGCCTTAGGAATATCCAGTACTATTTCAGGAGGTTTTTTTTTTTAATTGTTTTAATTATATAGTGCATAATTAAGTAAAGCACTATTTTCAAATAACCAATGAATGTTGTTATAAATAAGGTATGAGTAAAATATTCATTTGTGTGCAAGGTAAACCAATTAAATTTAACATGACAGTACAATCTTTTTGTAAATATGATTTTACATTGTAAATAACTTTTAGAGAATAACACTCGTCAACTTTTTATAGTGTCAAGTAAAAATTTTTACAATTATCTGAACAAGTTATTAAAATACTATCTTTTCCAACTATATATTTTTGTGAGGCTATACTTTCTTACTACTCTTCAATCAAAACAACATTATCACAACAGATTGAATGTAGAAACAAATACGAGTATCCAGTTATCATCTATCAAGCCAAAAACTAAAAATATTTTAAAACATGTAAAATAGGCCGGGCGCGGTGGCTCAAGCCTGTAATCCCAGCACTTTGGGAGGCCGAGACGGGTGGATCACGAGGTCAGGAGATCGAGACCATCCTGAGCTACACGGTGAAACCCCGTCTCTACTAAAAAATGCCAAAAAAACTAGCCGGGCGAGATGGCGGGCGCCTGTAGTCCCAGCTACTCGGGAGGCTGAGGCAGGAGAATGGCGTAAACCCGGGAGGCGGAGCTTGCAGTGAGCCGAGATTGCGCCACTGCACTCCAGCCTGGGCGACAGAGCTAGACTCCGTCTCCAAAAAAATAAAATAAAAATAAAAAAAAATAAAACATGTAAAATAACACCACTCTGTCACTAATGTTTTGCTTGAAAAATATAAAGTTTTAAAACAAGTATTGTGCTAACATGGAACAGAAATATTATTGTTGCTTTTAAATTACTTAAAATTGTATAGTTTAAAATTTCTCAAATTTAATTTCTGTTGTGATACATATTTTGAAAAGAGAAGGTCTTTGGGTCTGTCATAATTTAAAAATTGTGAAGAGGACCTGAAACTAAAATGTATGAAAGCCATCAGCATAGGGATTAAGAGCATGGCTTCCAGAGTCACATTTCTTGTTTTCACAAGTCAGCTCCACCATTTTCAGTTAACTGGTTTTGGTTGTTACTAAAGTTCTCTGTGTCATATCCTTATCTGTAAACATGATAATAATAGATGCTACCTGATACTATAATTGGGGAGAAACTTCCCCTATGCTGTGATAGTTAATTTTATGTGTCAACTTAACAGAGTTAATTAATTCCCAGACAACTGGTAAAATATTATTACTATTGAGTGTGTCTACAAGGATATTTCTGGAAGAGATTGGCATTTGTATGGGTAGACTGAGTGAAGAAGATCTACACTCAATAATGTGAAGGTGCATCATTTAATCCATTGAGAGACAAAATAGAAAAGAAAAAAGCTAGAGGAAGGGTAAATTCTGTTTTTTTTTTGAATTGGGACATCCATCTTCTCCTACCTGAGGACAAGGGAGTTTCTTGTTTTCCCACCGTATGGCCTTAGAACTACTCTAAGACTGACACCAGAACCACCTCTTGCACCACACACATTGTCCTCTACCCCTCTTCTCAGGCCTTTGGCCTTAAACTGAATTGCACCATCAGCATTTCTGGTTTCCAGTTCACAGACAGCATATCATGAGACTTCTTGGCCTCCATACTCTTGTGAGTCAATTCTCACAAGAAATTTATCTATCCATTCATCTATCTATCTATCATCTATCTATTTCATCTATCTATCTATCTATCTATCTATCTATCTATCTATCATCTATCTATCTATATCTACCTACCTATCTACCTACCCATCTGTCCATCCATCCTATTTGTTCTGTTTCTCTGGAGAACTTAACCTAACATATGTGTATAAAGTATTTCAATGGTACATGACACAAAAAAATTGTAGTACAAAATCATGACTCCAGTTGAGATATTAAGAAGGTATAAAAAGGATAAATTAAAATCAAAGTAAGTAGAAGAAATTAAGCAATCAAAATAGAAGCAGAAGTAAATTAAATAAAACTGGGTAAATGATGCATTTCAAAGGTGATTTTGTGAAAAGAAATAAAATTAATATACCTTTAGACAGAATGAAAGAAAGAAAAGAAATACAAATTAACAATATAAGAAATAAAACAGGGAGCATCACTTTGGATACCATGGACATTAAAAAACTAGTAAGGGAATATTAAAAACAACCTTATGTTAATAAATATGACTTTAAAAAATATGTTTCTTGAAATAGCAAGATTTGTAAAACTAACTAAAAAATTATAAAAACCTTACTGGCTTTATATTAATATAAAACTAATGAATTTGCCACTATCATCCTCCTAAGAAAGAGACCTCTCTGCCTATATACCTTCAGTGGTGAATTCTGCAAATTACTTAAGGGGGAAATCATACCATATTTCCATAATCTTTCAGCAAATGGGGGAAGAAAGAAGACTCATTTTATGAGGTCAATGCCAGCCTAATGTCAAAATTAAATACATTACACGATAAAAAAGAAAATTTCTCACCAAATTGAATCCAACACTGTAAATAAAAAATATAAAATACATTATAGCCAGGTGATATTTATTCCAGGAATAAAATGTTATTTTAAATTTCAAATGTAAATCAGTATAATTTCCTATTTTGTACCCACCAAGGCCTTCAACATAAAGTGGGTTGAATTGATGAGAGAGACCATTTGTTGTTTCTGATTTCAAGAATAATCATTCCATATTTGTTGAGGTCATGTTTGTTATGGTGTGAGGAGAGCATCAAATATTGTTTTTCATTTTTTTAAAAATTTTTTTGAACATGAATATGCAACGGTACTAGCACCATTCATTCAACAGACCATCTTTTTCCCCAATATATTTTTGTGGTGTCTTTGCAAAACTCATTTTGATATTTCTGAGCTCTCAATTTGATCCCACTGATTTATATGTCTATTATTATGCTGGTACCACCGTGTCTTGATAACTGTACCTTTATTGTAAGTTTTAAAATTGGATAGTGAAAGTCTTCCAGTTGTGTTTCTTTCAAGAACATTTTGCAATTTCCAGTGTACTAGTATTACCCTTATTTTGTTCAATTTACTCCTGAGTGCTGTATTATTTTTTAAGAATTTTGGGAAAAAAAATTATATTTCTAATTTCATTGTTGTGTGGTTCATGGCTAGTGTGTAGAAATGCAATTCATATTTTATATTGAACTTGTATTCTATGACCCTACTCTGTAGACTTGGTCTAATTGTTTGCATGTGTCTGTATTCCTAAGGATTTTCCACATATGGGAATAATTCATCTGCAGGTTAAGTCAAACTTTTTATTCTTTTTCAATTTGTATGGTTTTCTTTTCTTGATTGCTTTTGCTAAAATTCATGTTAAATTAAAAAAAGTAAAGATTATCTTTAAGATGTTTTTGTTCTTAGAGAGATAGTATTTATTCATTCAACCACTAAGTAGATTTTTCACAGATGCCTTTTATCAGGTTAAAGAAATTTCCTAATAACATGTTTATCAACGCTGTTGAATTTGGTCAAATTGTGAAACTTTTGAAATAAAAATGTAGCGTTTTTCCTTTATTCTGTTAATGTGGTGCATTTTTATGTCAATTGATTTTTTTATGATAAAGCAACCTTATGTTTCTAGGATAAATACCACATGATCATGTTGTATAATCTTTTTTATGGGTATAACATTTGATTTGTCAACATTTTGTTGAAAATGTTTGTATCTATGTTTATGAGGGATACTGACCTGTTTTTTCCTCTTCTTGTTATGTCTGACTGGCTTTGGTGTCAGAATAATACTGGAATCAAAAGATTAAAACATTTTCCTATTTTGTTTATGTGGTGAAAGTATTTTTGAGGTATTGTTATTATTTTTTCTGTAAACGTTTTATGCAATTTAGATACCCCACAGTTATCTGACACTGTGGATTTCCATGTGGAAAAATTTTAAATTACCGATTCACTTAGTTACTTGTTATTGGTCTATTCATATTTTCCATTTATTAAGTCAATTTTGATAATTTGTGAATTTCTAAGATCTTAATTTATGCATTATAAAATTTGTTATTCTAAATTTGTTCATAGTATTCACTTGCAAATTATTCATTTCTAAGAAATCAGTGGGAATGCTTCCACTTTCAGGTATAGTATTTGTTTTCTTGGTGAGTGCAGGTAAAGCTTTGTCAGTGTTGTCAGATATTTTTAAAGAACCAACTTTTGGTTTTATTGATTTTCTCTATCATTTTCTGTATTCGATTTTAAGCATGTGTTTATTCCTGTTCTAATCTGTACTCGTTCCTTTCTTCTAATTGCCATCAGCTTATATATCCTAATTGTGCTAGATTTCCTGAAGGTAGAAGCTTACAGTATTAATTTCATATTTTCGTCATTTCTAATTTTCTTGTAAGCACTTTTTGGCTGTATCTTAGAAATTTTAATATGTTACATTTTATTTTCATTTAGGTCAAACTATTTTGTAATTCTCTTGTAATTTTTTTGATACACTAATTAATTTAAAATGTACTTAATTCCCAAATACTTATTAACTTACCACATTTCCATCAATTATTAATTTTTAATTTAGCATTTTGTGGTAGAGACCATATATTATATGCTTTTTCTTTTCTTTTACATTTATTAGGACTTGTTCTAACGCATAGATTATGGCCTATCTTGGTGAATGTTCCATGAACAATTCATATGAATCTATAATTTGCTGTTTTGGTGCTCACCATTTTGTAGGTCAAGTTGTTTGAGAGTTCTGTGCAAGTTTTCTAAATACTTGCTGATTTTCTGTCTAGTCATTTTATCAATTATTGTGAATATATTATTGAAATATTCAACTTTTTATTGCTAAATTTCCTATTTTTCTCTTCAATTGTCAGTTTTAACTTCATATTTTGTGGAGTTCTGTTGTTGGATGCACATATGCTTATACTTCTGAACTCTTCCTTTTCATCATTATGTAATGCCCTGGTCTCCAGTAATAATTATCACCTTAATGTCTATTCTTGTCTGGTATTAGTATAGCCACTCTAGCTCATATTTTGTTACCATCTGGTTGGCACATGTTTCACCATCCTTCTACTTCTAACCTTTTTTTTTTTTTTTAATTTAAAGTATGTTTCTTGTAGACAGCATATATTTGCTAGTTCTCTGAACCTATCTATAGCATCATCATTGTGAAACATTTTGGGCCCTCCTCAATGCAGCTTCTGTTGAATTATTTTTATTTTCTCATCTATGATCTAAACTTTCCTATTCCTTTGCATGCCTTAACATTTTTGATTGAAAACTGGACAATATAATAACTTAATGTGGAATGTGGAAAATCTGGAAATCGGATTGACCTCTCCCTTTCCTGGGTTTGTTGTTGCTGTTATTGCTGTTTGTTTTGTTTTGTTTTGTTTGTTTTCGGAACAGAGTCTCACTCTGTCACCCAGGCTGGAGTGCAGTGGTGTGATCTTGGCTCACTGCAATCTCTGCCTCCCAGGTTCAAGTGAATCTCATGCTTCAGCTTCCCAAGTAGCTGGCATTACAGATGTGTGTCACCATGCCTGGGTAATTTTTTTGTGTGTATTTTTAGTGGAGACAATGTTTCTCCATGTTGTTCAGGCTGGTATTGAACTCCTGAGCTCAGGTGATCTGCCTGCCTCAGCCTCTCAAAGTACTAGGATTACAGGTGTGAGCCACTGTGCCCAGCCAGCTGTTTGTATTTTGAGTGCCGTTCCCAGACTGATTATGTAATGCTTGTGTTCCCTATCATGTGCAACCACTGAAGTATTTGCTTGGTTGGTTTCTTGGTTAGCTAATGAATGATCATACATTTCCTTAAATGCCTTGTACCAATAAATATTCCACCTTAGCCAAGAGGCGGTGTGTGTGTGTTAGGATATACTTTTATTTCTCAGGCAGTTTATAAGACTGCCTTAGATTTCCCTTATTGCTTGCACAGAGCCTAAAGTCAGCCAGCTAAGTGTAATTGGGGCATCTTACACCTTTCCTGGACAAGCACATAGCAATGCATATACACACTGCCTTCTGTCTTCTATATCTCTCGTAATATGTCAGAGTTTTACAAAGCCCCCTCTGGACATTTAGTTCCTAGACCTTTCTTTTGAACTTTGGCTAGGCTTTTGTTTGCTCCAACTGGTATCACAGCTTTTGGCAGTTAATCAATTGAAACTGATTGTTTTTAGCAAAGGTCCAAGGATAGGACCTTTCCTATAGAGAGTCAAGTCACATTTTGACAATAATTTGTAAATTAGGCTTTCCAAGGGACTGTAAAATAGATCATGTAGTAACAATGGTCTGGGGACAGGGCTTTATAAGGAGCTCCAAATCTGTCCATTTCCTCCAGTGGCTGTTAAGATTGCTAATTTTCACCAGAATCTATTGATCTTTAATACTACCATAAAACAGGGTGAGGGGATAAGTGTAGGCCAAGTTAAATATTTTAAGACCCATCATTCTTACTGAGAGTCAGTAGTTTTTCTTGAATTTTTTTAAAGACTCTTACAAACTTTGAGTTAATTTTCAGAATTCTGAAATAGTAGATTTTATTTTAATGTGTTTTCATTGCTTTTGTGGAGAAGTAGAGTTCTGGAGGTCCATTATTCAAAAGTGTGACCTCCCACTTTAACATTTAATATAATTATCAATATAATTGAATTTATATCTACCATTATGATCTTTCTCATTTATTCTTTGCTAATGTTTTTCTCATTTTCTGATTTATTTTGTCTTAATCAGAAAAAAGTCTTTGTCTCACAAATATGAAATATATATATATACACACACACACACACACATATATATATATATACTCTACAAGTAAAAAATACTGTATTTATAAGACTAATTTCTGGATCTATTCTCACCCATGTGCCCAAATCAACAGTTACAAAAATATTCATTGCATTAATGTTTGAAATTTTAAATAACATTAAAAACTAAATTTCAATTGACTGGAGAATAAATAAAGGTGATTTAATTGTGAAACAGCTTACAGTCCAGCAATGAGAATGAATGAACACAGACACATTTAGACACATTTTGAAACTGCAATGTGAAGGAGAAAAAAAGAATCCCCATTTCTTGGATACATCAGAGACAACACTGTTACATGTCTCCCTAGATCCAGATCCGGGACTGTTCTCATTGGCAGATATTTTTACTTAGCTGCTTTTGCCTAAGCCCAGATGCCCTTTTCATTTCATTTGCAAAAGCAACATGGAGTAAAACAACAGTATACTGCTTCTCCTGCAGTTTAAAACTGTGTATCCAAACAGACATTAGCCCTTCAACGTAGCTCCTTGGAATGATGAGGGCTCAGAGACTGTATGCCTTACCTCAATGATTATCTTTGGCAAGAACTGTAAAGGCTCTAAGATTTTAACTTCCTTGCAAGCTAAATTTTAACCTGTTAGAATTTCAAGAATTTTGATACATGGCCCTGAATCATACAAAAAGGAATTTTTACTCCAATCAGTAGTAGAATCCTGAATGTCAGCAGATTTACACCCCAATTTCCAAAGGGTAGCTTGAATTGATCCAGATTATACCTGCTCATATAAAGATTGTGTTATGGGAGAGAAACCCTGAGTTTATGAAGCCCGATATATATATTTTTTTAATGGGCAGTAAGCATCTCTACACTTTGCACCAGATGGAGGTGTTATCTTGATTAAACTGGACAGTGACTATGGCTGCACTTTTACTTTGGAAAATGGAAGTATTTTTATTTTCCAAGCCAATATGAAAACCTGTCCTTTGCACCAAAGAGAGATACTGTCATTATGTTCTAAGGTTGTACACTCGAGCAACTTTTCTTTTTCTTTTTTTGGACAGGGTTTCACTTTATCACCCAGTCTGGAACGTGGTGGCAGCATTCTCAGCTCGCTACAGCCTTGACCTCTTGGATTCAGGTGAGCTGCTCAGCCTCCCTAGTAGCTGGAACTACGTGCATGTATCCTCACACTCTACTGATTTTTGTATTTGTATAAAGACCGAGTTTTGCCATGTTACCCAGGCTGGTATTTTATTAAACTCCTGAGCCCAAGTGATCAACGTGCCTTGGTCTCCCAAAGTGCTGGAATTACAGGCATGAGCCACTGCCCCTGGCCAATAACAATATTTTTGAAAAGATATTCCTAAAGAAAGAACAGTCAGTAATTTGTTAACAAGACATGCAGAAATCTAAGAGACACAAGAAGCTTTTGTCAATAAGGTCTCCTTGTTTTCCCTTTATAGCTTGCTACTTTGATGTATGCATTCTCTCATCACTCTTCAAGTACCGAGTTAAAATATTTTACAAAGGAATATGTATTGTTTACTTCTCCTTATCTAAACTTCAACATGTCATAAAATAAACAACATATTAATAAGGGAAAACAATTTGACATAAAACAATAAATAACAACAAACAACAGACAAAAGTTTTAAGGTTTCCCTACCCACTGAGAAGTAGAGTATATAATCAGATTAATTTATCAAAGTCCTGTACATTTTTGTATATGATTAGTAATATTCTATACTTAAACTAAACACTTAGATTTTCTACTGAGAAAAGTTAGAAACCTCATTTTATATATACTTATCAATATTTCATAAAAATTATCTAATTTCTATTGTAATTAAAAAAGATTTTTACAGTGCTACTGTCTAGAAGACTTTTTCTTATTTTAACGTAAGAAGTGAAGCGTATGGATTTAATTCACCTGCATATAGTGAGATTAATTTTATTCTATGGTCGCAATCTATACTCCCAACATTTAATTTGGTTTCCCCAAATTCACACTAGTAATCATAAAAGGAGACAGTAAAAAGCCTGCTTATCTGGTAAACCTTTAGTGTATCTGTGGAGTTGCTGGTGTTGCCTGTAATCTGTGACTATGAGGAATCCTACATAGGTCAAACTGCTCCACAAATTATTACCTATTATGAAACCGACACAAATACTTCCCACTACCCGGGAGCGGAAGAATGTCACAGAGGAAATGGGATTCTGTTTTAGTAAAGCATGATTCTAATTGGATTACTATCATTGAGAAATAATCCATTTCCCTGTCTCTTAATTACAATGTCTGTAAATTATGAAACTTACACCTAAGTCTGTAGAACTAAAGCATTTCAGGATTTTATGATTGTGCCTCTGAGATACAGAGCAATGAGAGTTAGAACCAATGCTTCAGAATTAATGATAGTATATTCAGACTATTTTTTAAGTTTTTTGCCAACTTATCAAGTTATCTTCATACACTTTGTTTTACAATCAAATTACCTAAAAGTCAATTACATTAAGTCTGTACTAAATTTATTAAAAAACACCAAAAATACATTGTTTTCTTATTTTCTATTATGTCCATCCCCCCTTCATGTTTATGTATGAGTTTCCTCTTGTTTTCAGAAAACACTTTGCAGTTTCAATACATCCTTAGGCATCCAAAGACTCTTGGGATGAAAGAAACCATAATGGCTGGGCCCTTGGCATTTATAAAATGAAAGAAATACCTACTATATGGCTTTATGACAAGTTTTAGGAGACTTAATGCAGTATATTCATAGTAAAATTATACCACAAGTAGCAAAATACTTAAAATCATTGGTAAGGCAGTTTGAAATTTTGTTAATGCAGATAGTGCAAAAATTTTACAGTGAAACAGTTGAAAACATTCAAAGCCTCTCTGGTCTTAATATCTGACTTTGGAAAAAAGAGACCAATTGAAATGGAATTAAGTAATTATTTTGGACATTCAGTAGAATGTATGCATGTTAAAATACATCTTGTCTGTAAAAATATAAGTACTCAGTAATAAAAATTTATTTTATTTTTTTTACATTTCAAAAACTGTGGATATCAGCAGAAAATTAAGGTGAGGCAGATGAGATCACAAATGCTTGTGTGTGTAGGTGATTTCTGAGAAGAATAAAAATGTGTTTGAAGATACACAAAAGAGCAATAAAATTAGAAAAAAATAATCTGTTCGATGACTGACATGCCTTGGCTTCAGCAGCTTTTAATTAGAGCATATTCTACACACT
>NW_012116855.1:2986052-2995861 GCF_000951035.1 Colobus angolensis palliatus | reverse complement strand
CCCAGACTGGAGTGCAATGGCGTGACCTCCGCTCACTGCAGCCTCCACCTCCTGGGTTCAAGCGATTCTCCTGCCTCAGTCTCCCGAGTAGCAAAAATTACAGGTTTGCACCACCATACCCAGATAATTTTTTTGTATTTTTGCTAGAGATGGGGTTTCACCATGTTGGCCTGGCTGGTCTCAAACTCCTGACCTCCCACCTGACTCAGCCTCCCAAAGTGCTGGGATTACAGGCCTGAACCACTGTGCCCGGCCCCATTAAGTCTTCAATAATATCATTACTTCAAGTTCTTAGTTTATAAAGCAGGCACAGTATAAAGTCAGCCAGAATGTAGAATTTTGCAAATTTGGTAAAACGATTTGATTGTTTAATATATTTCTTTAAATTGCATGGACTCTTTGCATCTCATTTGAAAGACAAATATATTTCTCTTTTATTTTTGCACTCTTTGGCGAAACATAGTGATGAAATATACGTTGTACTCATCAGAATGGAAAAACTCAGAAAAACAAACAACAAAAATCCTAGGTTTTTAATAATTAAGCATTGTTTAATCATCATATTTGCAACAAGTAGAAAGATTTTAAGTTTTTAGAACAACAGAAAAGTTGTTTTCCAAATATTTTCTGTTCAAATCTTAATGATACCGTGCAAAGTCAATTGAGTGTACTGTGGACTAATTAATTCACTTTAAAATTTCAGTGTTAAATTACAGCTTTTATTTAATTGTGTAAACAATAATTCAGACACAAAACAGCTTTTAATAGTTTATTATCCATGGCCTAGGTCATCTCAATCACAGTTTAATATTAAGGATAACCAGAGCTTGACATTGTCGGTAATATTTCTGAAAGTTTACACTTGTCAGAATTTAATTCATATCAACATTCTGCTAGTGCAAAGATAAACCTACTGAGAAGAAAAAAAAAAAAACATTACTAAGCTGTGACATTCTAAGATGACCCTGCTTTCACCTGGTCATATAGGTTCCATAGCTAGAAAGCTTTGTGGAGTTTACGTAGTCTTCCAAACTATAGATTTCGAAAATAAGGAGAAAACAGGCAAATTATTAGCTTAAGTCTCTGTATTCTGAGAACTAGACCCAGAAAGAATGTTGAAACCTGTTTCTCATTCTCTTTAGCTGTATGGTCTTTGGCAAAATATCTGAACTTCTTAAGTGTTAATTACTTCATTAGTGAGATGAAGACAACAGTTTTTAACTGAAAGCATATGGGGCTATTAATGGAGATAATGTTTATAAAGCACTTAAAACATTACCTGGGCATTGTAAACACTCAATAAATGCAAGTTCCTAAAACCCATGTGCACATACAGCTTTATCAGACTTTGCTTAACTTATACGACTCTCCTTATTTCTTGATAAAAGATGCGGCACAGATTAGAGCACCATTTCTCAAACTTTAATGCTGATCTCTTTAAAAATGAAGATTCTAATTCATTTTGACTGTGGTGGAAGCCTGAGTTACTTTATTTCTAATAAGTTAACTGGCAATGCTGATACCTCTAGTCCTGGGACCACACTTTAAGGAGCAAGGCATTCAAGTTTACTGTGTTTTAAGATGTGAATTCATTAGAGAGAGCCCCATAGTTCACAGGCAAATGCCCTGGTATCCTGTAAAATGATCCATTTAAGGATGCTTAAAGATTATGGGAGGTGATATGAGTTGTGGAAGGCAAAGGGCTAACTTTTGCTTTCTTCTCAGTTTCAGATTACTTCTTCTATGGATGCTGGGGAGATGATATTCCAAAATCTGCTCCCTATGGATGGATGGCAGTGTGTTATTTGGCAAGGAATTTTTACTACAATTCCTCCCATGCTCTGTAGATATGCCAAAATAAAGAAAATAAAACCACTTTTAACTGATAAAGTCTGGCTTACTTGTAGAAAATATTTTGGAATGTGTTTTAGACTTTTGAATGTCTAAACATTTTTTCACCAAAAAATATTATTTAAAAAAATATTCCTATATCCAGGAGCTGTCAATTGCTTGTCACAGACAAAATCATTCTACACAGAACAGTAAAACACATTTCATATCATATAAATTTAATTATGCTAAGTTTAATTGAATTTATTTTGCATATGAATAGGCTCAATTTTATTCCACATAGAAAAAAATATTTGAACTTAACTATTTCAGGGAAGCATTTCTAACAACATGTGGCTGAAATGTTATTTTTTAGAAAATCATTTTCTGTGGTGTTCCTGTAATTGAAGATCTAGAACCTGCGAGTTTGATGTAGCCCAAGGAGTTTAGCCTTCCTGTTCACCTCTCTTCTCCAAACCAGCAGTAGAAATACACACAGAGACCAAAGCATAAAGAATTTCAGGGGTTGGGCTGCTTTTTGACTTATATCCTCTGTGTTCACAGCATTTCTTTTTATTAATACTTAAAGATTCCATAAGTTTGCATTGTCAATCATGGATTTTAGAGCTGATAAGAACAGAGGTTTATCCTCCTCTCCAACTGCATGGACGAGCTTCCACTGCAGTAACATGTAAGCTTTAAGAGGGCAGAGGTATTGTCCTGTCCACTGATAAATTATTCATACACAAGATAGTGCTTAGAAACCAGTATTTGTTGGATGAATAAATGTTCGTTCAGGGACAACTAGAAAAATAAAACCCCATACAAGGAAAGAAAAATGACAAATATACAGACCATGAAAAGACTTAGGTAAACTGTGACACAGGTTTGAATGACCCTCATTTGAAAAAGATATTTTATAAACTCTAAGAACTAAGAGTGAATATTATTAAAAAGTGATTTTATTTCAGCACAGTTATTTCCTATAAAAAATGTATCTAAGCTACATCATAGGGAGGCCCATTAGTATTTGTAATAAAAATTTAGATACATTTATTATTTAATTCATGTAACTGAAAGAAAATATGAGCATTTAAATGTAAAACCATATAGCCCAATAACTGAAATTTATTATAATAATTCTTTTTATATTCATGTACACAATGCCATTATAACACAAATTTGGATATGCCAAATATTGCAATGAAAATATGAGAACTCTAAAAATATTGGGCCGTCATTTCCTAAAAAATACTTTCATTGAACTTTTTCTCAAAAGACATCCACTTTCTTACGCTTTGCTATAGTATTGATTGATTGCATTGAAACACACACACATTCTCCATAAGCATACTTGGTGTTCAACTGCAAGGTTGACAGTAAGTAAAGACTGAAGTGGGCTGGGCGCGGTGGCTCACGCCTGTAATCCCAGCACTTTGGGAGGCCGAGGCGGGCGGATCACGAGGTCAAGAGATGGAGACCATCCTGGCTAGATGGTGAAACCCCGTCTCTACCAAAAACACAAAAAATTAGCTGGGCGTGGTGGCGGCGCCTGTAGTCCCAGCTACTCGGGAGGCTGAGGCAGGAGAATGGCGGGAACCAGGGAGGCGGAGCTTGCAGTGAGCCGAGGTCACGCCACTGCTCTCCAGCCTGGGCGACAGAGCGAGAATCTGTCTCAAAAAAAAAAAAAACAAAAAAAAAAACTGAAAAAAAAAAAAACTGAAGTTTCTGACCCTAAAACTGAAACATTTATTTTTTTCCAAGCTGAGTTAGGTCCCAAGTGTAGCTCCATTAGTATTATGGCATAACCAACTGTAGTAAATGGCTACACACAATGGTTAACACAAGTACCGACATAGTTTGTAAGATTAATATGCTTACATTAATCATCATGATGATCATCATTGTCCTGATCAGAATTGTGATAGTTATGAGTTGGTCATTTAATTGTGACTGTGATCTTTCATTGTAATTCCTGGTGGAGTAACTGTCTGTTCTATAAGACACAAGGAGAAGCTGACCTCCATTATCTTTTCTATCAAAGAATACATATTGATTCACATGCATTGCAGGAACGTAATTGTTAGGAGAATAATTCAAGACTTGACAGTTTCCATTGCAAATTTCCTAGCCTTCTAGTCTTTTCCCCCGGCATACTGCCGTATCATAAAAATTCCTTCATTTTTAATCCATAACTAGTGCAGAATGCCAGTGAAACCCAATGTCTATGTTGCTAATATTGTACTTTTCTCTAAAAGGCACAATTTTGTAATACATTTGTAATTTTGACCTTGATATCTGTGATTGTAAATGCTATATCTATATGGTTCAACATACAAAATGAATATGGATGTAAATAAAAAGGTGAAAAGTTGAACACATCAATGTTTTCCCTTAAATATTTATGTCAGTTTTCAAAATTTTTAACTCTTTCACCAGTCCTTATCTTTTCCGTATCTTCTACTCAATTTGTTTCTTTGTTTCTTTTCCATTTCTTCTACTCTATTTGTTTCTTTGCTTCTTTTCTTCTCTAAACTCAATGGCCAATTATTTATTGAGTGCTATCGTTCCAGTGTTTTCCATTTCTATAAATATAGCCCATATTCTATTTATCACTCTTAAGTGTCTCATCAACCTATTCTATCCCATATATACCTCTCTGGACAAATTCTCTCAATTTTTTTTTTTGAGACGGAGTTTTGCTCTGTCGCCCAGGCTGGAGTGCAGTGGAGTGATCTCAGCTCACAGCAAGCTTCGCCTCCCGGGTTCTCACTGTTCTCTGCTTCAGCCTCCCAAGTAGCTGGGACTACACGCGCCTGTCACGACGCCCGGCTAATATTTGTATTTATTTTTTAGTAGAGATGGGGTTTCACCGTGTTAGCCAGGATGGTCTCGATCTCCTGACCTCATGATCCACCCACTTCGACCTCCCAAAGTGCTGGGATTACAGGTATGAGCCACCGTGCCTGACCTCAAATTATTGTTTTAAACCGGAAACATAAGATTATATCAATACTAATATTCCACCACATTATACTGGGAAGTAAAACAGAAAATAAATAAACTACCTGTTAGACAGAGAGAGTAGAAAGATGACTGCCAGAAGCTGGGAAGGATAGTGGAGGGCTTGGGAAGGAAAGGTGGGGATCGTTAAAGGGTACAAAAAAAATAGAAGGAATGAATAAGACCTATTATATGACAGTACAACAGGGGACTATAGTCCTTAATGACTGAATTGTACATTTTAAAATAAGTAAATGAGTGTAATTGACATTCCTGTAACACAAAGGATGAATGTATGAGGAGATGGATACCCCATTCTCCAAGATATAGTTATTTCACAGGTCTATATCATAACATCTCATATACCCATATATATCATACCTGCTATGTACATACAAAAATTAAAAATAAAAATAAATAAACTACGTGTTATATTTATTATTGCAAATGGGGATAATAATAAATCATAATTGCTTCCTTAGAAATAAAGAAAATAGACTGAAGTATCTTTGGAAAACCCCAAATTTAACCACAACATATAATTAGATGCAAGTTGAATTCCAGTATATTAAATTCCAAAACATTACAAAAATTGAAGGTTTCCATTTTATCCACTCTCTGATTACGTGTATGTGTGTGTGTGTACTATATGTATATATGTATGTGTATGTGTGTGTGTATATATATATATAATCAAGTCTTGCTTAAAGACTGGGAAACATTCTGAGAAATATATCATGAGGTGATTTCATTGTTGTGCAAACATCATAGAATGTACTTACACAAGCCTAAATGGTATAGCTTATTATACATCTAGGCTCTATGGTGTGGCCTATTGGTGCTAGGCTACAAATCTGTACAGCATGTTACCATACTGAATATTATATGCAATTATATACAATGCTAAGTATTTATGTATCTAAACATATCTAATCATAGAAAAGAAACAATAAAAATATGAAGAGCTCCATTGCAATCTTATGGGACCACCATCATATGCATAATCTGTGGTTGATTAAAAGGTTGTTATAGGGTGCATACTGTACACGTAACCACTGTCCTCTTTAATAAACACTGTGCTGTGCTCTGTTCTGCAAAACGTGGCCTCATGTATCTTCTAACACTATAGCACATATGCCTATTCCCTAAACACAGCATTGATTTAAATGTATTTAATATTTGTAATTTTAAATATTAGATACATTTTGCAATTTGCTTCAGTTTACTCAATATTATATGTGAGAGAGATTTATCCTAGTTGTCCACTCCATTTTATTGGTATAAAAACACATGGCAGGATTAAGACAAAATCTATTAATTAATTATTTCCCCTGTTTATTGACATTTAGAGTATAACTGATGTCGTAACTTTTAAAAAATACTACTTTTTCCATAGACATTAAAGTGTAATAAAGGGACACTATGAAAAACTCTATTCTCTCACATTTGAGAACATGCATGAAATGGTCCAGTTCCTTGAAAGAAACAGTTGGCCAACCTTGCATCAGAAGAAACGGACAATATTGAAGGGCCTATGTTTACTAAAGAAATTGAGTCAGTAATTAATAATCTTCCGAAACAGAATACACCAGACCCAGATGAATAGACAGCAAATACTATCAAAGACTAAAAAATTACACCAGTCCTCTACAATCTTTTCTAGAATATATAAACAGAGGGAATATTTTCCAGTTCATTTGATGAGACCAATATTATCCTACTACTAATACCAGAAAAAGACCATGAGAAAACTACATACCAATATGTCTGATGAACATAGATATAAATTCCTTAGCAAAAGATTAGCAAGTAGAATCCAGCAATGCATAAAAAAGAATGATATACCAAAACCAAGTGGGATTCATCCCAGGTATGCCAGTTTGGTTCAATAATCAAAAATCAATTAATGTTATCCATTACAGTAACTGGCTATAGAATAAAAATCATGTAATTATATCAAAAGATATGGAAAAAGCATTTTACAAAATGCATGATAAAACTTTCAGTAAACTAGAAGGAGACGGCACTTTCACAGCTTGATAAGAAACGTCTACAAAAACCTACAGCTCACATCACACCTGATGGTAAGAAACCAAAAGCTTTTCCACTAAGATCAGGAACAAGACACCACTGCTTTACCTCATGCCTTATGGAAAATTCAATTCCAGGTGGACTGGACACCTGTGTAAAAATATAAAACCTTTAGAAGAAAATATAAAAAACGATTTCTATTGCCTTACATAAGAAAAGGGGTTACCAAAGTAGACTCCCAAAAAGCACGGAGAATGTTATTTGTTTTCACCCTTTCTTATTGATATTTAATACAGGCTCTACCAGATAACAGTTTTACATTTAAGTAGGTTCTTTAATTTCCCTCTTTCAGAACAATAACTGCATAATTCAATCTTAATTACTCTGACTTAAAGAAAAAAAACTCATGTAACTTACACCTTGTTTATTGGTAGTTTATTCAAAATTTCCTTGGTTATTTTTAGCCCATTTTTGTTTGTTTTTGAAAATATAATTTTTGTTTTTTAGTTTAAAAATGTGATACATCAGTAGAGTTTGAAAAAATATCAACAATCCTTTCATTCTTGGATAAAAGTGCTTAGTTCGTTGTTTAAATCTTGCCAGAGGCCTATTTTACCCATAATTTTACAAAAAGAATGTTAACCTTTGTTTGTCTGTTTACTTTATTCATCTTATTAATTTCATGTCTTTTTTATTGCCTATTATTTTTTAGAGAATGCCTATATTTTGCAAGGTAATAGTCATTTGCTAGATTTTGAGACCTCATGCATGACCAATTTTTATAAATATTCCATGCATGTTTGAAAAGAATACAATATTTGTTAATGACTAAGTACAATCAAATACAGACGTACACAAAAACACAAATACATATGTTAATTCATAAGATTAGTTTCTTAATACTGTGATTGTTGTCTGAGCTATCCACCTGAGAGAACCGCCATAAACTTTCCTCAAAACAGGGTTTTTTTCAGTGTAACAAACATATCAATTCTTCCCTAAATAACTTTCAACTTTTAAGGAAATTTCAAAACTGTAACAATCGTTTGTTACTTTTTCCTTTAGAATATAACAAGTTAATGCCAACATTTTATGTTGGTAAATCAGGAAGATCAAAGTAATTTGAATTATTTGAATAAGGTTGAAGAGAAAAGGCCAGTGAATTACCAGATTGTATGTGAAAATAAAAACAATTAGAAAAATATGTAAGATAACAATTTGTGTATTTATTATAAGCAAATATAACTTAGATAAGATATTGCTAAAACAAACTATGAAAATTATGTTAAATTTTACTTTCTTCAAATGTAAATTTTCTGATTCAAAAGACTGTGATGGATCAAAAAGTATTTTCAATATATTCAAGAGAATATTTTGTGTATTTAGTATAAGAAAATATAACTTAGATAAGATATTGTTAAAACAATCTATGAAAAATGCTGTTAAATTTTACTTTCTTCAAATGTAAATTTTCTATAATTCAAAAGACTATCAGAAGTGATGGATCAAGAAAATATTTTCAATGCATATAGTTTAACAAGGAAGTATTCAAAATTGCCAAATCATTAAAAGTAAAATATAGTGAATGGAAAGAACATGAATAGATAATTAATGGAAGAAAAATATCGATTACCAATACACAGGAAAAATGTTCAACTCAACTAATAATAATAATGTAAACAAAAAATGTTAGATATTATTTTCCACCCAAGAGACTGGCTTAAAAATGTCTTACAAAAAACTAGTTTTGATAAGAATGCACAAACAGAGTCATGTACCGGTAAAAATGGCATATATTTGTACTACTACTTTAAAGAGTAATTTTGCAATACCTGGTAAAGCAAAAAAATGTTTATAACCTGAAGCTCTAAAATTGTACTTCTAAATGTATCCTGTACATAAGAAAAACACTTCTAATCATATGCAATGACATGTTCACAATAATGTGTATTACAGTATGGTTTGTTAGAATAATATATTAGAAACAATATAAGTGGATAAATTATGCTATTTGCCTATGATGGCCATATAGCAGTGAAAGCATTGAACTAGAATTATATATATTAATACATACGTAGCCTGAAACAAAATGTCAAGTGAAAGAAGCATTATATAGCAAGATATGTATAGTAAATATAATTTATACTAAATTATAAAACCTACAAAATTTTAGTGTTTATGCTTATGGTTATAAAACATTAGATTAAAATGTTGTAAGAATTTTTATTACTAATTATTTTTATTTTTATTACCAAATTTTTGTTAATGATTTCTCTTTGGTCATGAGGTAGATTAGCATGATAAAGGCCTGCAGAGGCAACCTCCATTTGGATTTTGTTTTATTATTTATTAATTATTATTTTTTACAGAAAAGATTTAAACAATATGGCAGCCATAAAAATGCACCTGTCCAATCTCCTGCTGACTTAGCTACTATAATTTGAAATCCATCACTGTGTTAGTTCAGTGGTCACTCTTTCCACTGACTCCTCTAGCTTATAATAACTAAGCTCAACAGGGAAACTAAGGCAGACCTATATTTAAGAGATGTGACACTTCACCTGGAGTTTTGACTCCAGAACTGTGTGAGAGACTTGCCAACACTTTCTTAGAACTGCACTGCCGTTTTGGCATTTCTGCCCTTTCTTTCTTCCTTTACTGTTTTTCTTTCAAAGGGTTCAAGTTGTATCACAGTCCTACAGCATTCCTAACCTCCTCCAGCTTGCTCCGTATTTTCAGTCAACACTGTGTTCCCTAGTGAATGTCTTGCAGGGCTTATCCTATCTTTCCGTCTTTCTGAGAGAACCCAGATAAATGCCAGCAAATGTGGCAAGCTGTTGAGATTCAATTAATCTCTGTGCTGAGTATAATGGTAAATAAGTATTTGATTGGGTGAAATAGTCATAGTTTTATATTTTATTTGAATAGTTGTAGTATGAGTAACT
>NW_012116855.1:2967371-2984587 GCF_000951035.1 Colobus angolensis palliatus | reverse complement strand
TAAAATTCACAAATGCATGAATGTTTAATTAATTAACCACAACACTATTACTCTGGAGACAGCTGAGAGAGAAACATTCAGCAGTCATTTAGTGTCATTCGCTGCTATGGGAATAAATTAGCACAGTCTTTTAAAGAGCACCATGTCAATATGTATCAAAAATTTATTTAAAGTTGCTTTTTTTTCTCTTTATTAGAGCAATAAAATTTCTAGAGATTTATTTTAAAAATAGTAACGTGTCCGAAGGGAAATATTTTGCTATGTGGATGTTCTACGCAGCATTGTTTAGAATTATAAAATTTATAAAATTATAAGCTTGAACATAGGGATATATTAAGAAAATAGTATTATAATCATACAGTAAAACACTATGTATCATTAAAATCATATTTTGGAGAATATTTATTTATGATTTAATGTAAAGATGGGTTTAGATTTTTCAATTTTTTTCAGTTGTTGCCATTTATATCTATGTGTACCTAAGGTTTAGCTCACACTTATAAGTGAGAACATACAGTATTTGGTTTTATGTTTGTGCTTTAATTTGCTTAAGATAATGAACTTGAGCTACATCCACGTTGCTGCAAAGAACATATTTTGTTCTTTTTATGGCTGTATAGTATTCCATCGTGTATATACACATTTACTTTATCCAATACATCCTTGATGAGCAATGTGGATTAATTCCATGTCGTTGCTATTTTGAATAGTGCTAAGATGAATATAGGAGTGCAGACATATTTTTTGCAGAATTATTTTATTTTCCTTTGGGTATATAATCAGTAATGATATTTCTGGGTTGAATGGTAGTTTACCTCAGTTTCTGAGAAATCTGCAAACTGCTCTCCACAGTGGTTGGACTAATTAACATCCCCACCAACTATGGATAAGTGTTTCCTTTTCTCTGCAACCTTACCAACATTTGTTATTTTTCGACGTTTTAACAAAAGTCGTTCTGATTAGTGTGAGTTGTTATTCTGTTGTGGTTTTGATTTGCATTTCTCTGCTTATAAATTGGAAGAATCAATATTGATAAAATGGCCATACTACCCCAAACAATTTACAGAATCAAGATATTCCTGTCTGATATAGTTTGAATGCTTGTTCCCTCCAAATCTCATGTTTAAATGTGATCTCCAATGTTAGAGGTGGGCCCAGTGGGAAGCGTTTGGGTTATTGGAGCAGATTCTTCATGAATGGCTTGATACCTTCCCCATGGTAATGAGTGAATTCTCACTCTGTTAGTTCACAAAGGAGCTCGTTGTTTTAAGGAGCACGGGACCCCTCCTCTCCCTCTTGCCCTGCCTCTCACCATGTGACATTGCTGTTCCCCCTTTGCCTTTCACCAGAAGCATATGCTTCCTATATATTTGCAGAGCAATGAGCCAAATAAATGTCTTTTCTTTATAAATTACACAGTTTCAGGCATTCTTTTATAATGCAAAATAGACTAATACAGAAAATTGCTACCAAGTAGGGCATTTCTATAAAGATACCTGAAAATAGGGAAGTGGCTTTGGGACTGGCAGAGGTTGGAAGAGTTTGAAGGGCTCATAAGGAGACAGGAAGATGAGAGAAATATTGTAACTTAATAAAGAGTGATTTAATGATTGTGACCAAAATGCTGATAGAAATGAGGACAATGAAGGCCAGCCTTGTGAGGTCTTAGATGGTAATAAGGAACTGATGTGGAACTGGAGCAAAGGTCACCCTTTTGCCCTAAGCAAAAGCTTATGCCCTAGCAAAGAACTTGGCTACACTGTGCCCATGTGCTAGTGATTTGTGGAAGGTTAAACTTAAAAGTGATGACCTAAAGTATCTGGCAGAAGAAGTTTCTATGCAGCAAAGCATTCAAGATATGGTATGACTCCTTCTAGCATCCTATTATCAAATGTGGGGGCAAAGAAATGTTGTAAAACTGGAACTTATTATTAAAAGGAAAATAGAGAATAAAAGTTTGGAGAATTTGCAGCTTGGCTATGTGGTAGAGAAGGAAAGAGCATTTTCAAGAGAGAAATTCAAGAGGGATGAATAGTAACCCCTTGCTGAGAGATTTGCATGACAAAATGGGAGCCCAGTGCCAATAGTCAAGACAGTGGCAAAAAGTCGTGAAATACATTTAGCTTTCAGGACCTTCCCTATCACCACAGGCCCGGAGGTCTAGGAGAAAAGAATGGTTTCAGAGGGCAGTCCCAGGGCACCAGTGCCCTGCAGCATCTTGAGAGGTTGCTTTAGACATTCTGGGTGCTCTAGTTCAGCTCCAGGTATGACTCAAAGGGTCCCAGATATGACCTGGACTGCCACTTACAAAAGTGCAAGCCACTGTAAGCCTTGGTGGCTTCCACATGGTGTGAAGCCTGGAGGAACACAGAATGCAAGAGGAAAAAGAGGCTTAGTAGCATCTACCTAGATTTCAGAGGATGTGGGAGAAAGCCTGGGTGTCCAGGCAGAAGCCTGTGCCATGGGTAGAGTCTCTGCAGAGAGCATAGGCAAGGGCAAAGCTGAGGGGAAATGTGAAGATGGAGTCCCCATGTTGTGGCCCCACCAGGGCACTGCCTGGCTGGATCTGCGGGACTGGGTCCACCGTCCTCCAAACCCGAGAATGAAAAGCCAATGGAAGCCTACACTCTTAGCCTAGAAAAGCCACAGCACTCAACTCCAACCCATGAGAGCTGCTGTGGGGGCTGCACTCAGCAAAGACACAGGGCAGGAGCTGCCTAAGGCTTTGGGAGCCCATCCCTCATACCAACGTGCCAGGATGTAAGAAACGGAATCAAGAAAAATGATTTTGGAGCTTTAAGGTTTAGTGACTACCCTGCTGGGTTTCAAACTTGTGTGGGGCCTATTGCATTTTTCTTTTGGCCAATTTCTTCCTTTTGGAATGAAAATATTTACTCAATGCCTGTAACACCATTGTATCTTGGAAGAAAATAACTTATTTTTGCTCTCATTGGATCATAGGTGGAAAGAACTTGCCTTGAGTCTCCGATGAGACTTTGCACTTTGAGTTGGTACTGGAACAAGTTAAGACTTTGGGGCCTACTGGGAGGGAAAAAATGTATTTTGCAATGTAAGTAGAACATGAGATGGAGGGACAATCAGAGGAGGAATGATATCGTTTGGACATGTTTCCCTCCAAATCTCATGTTGAAATGTGATCTCTAGTGATGGAAGTGGGCCTAGTAGGAGGTGTTTGGGTCGTGGGTGCAGATCCCTCATAAATGGTTTGGTAACCTCCTCATGGCTGTGAATGAGTTCACATAAAAGCACTTGAACCTCCTGGTACCTCCTCCTCTCTCTCTTGTTCCCTCTCTCTCCATGTGACTCGCTTGCTCATCCTTTGCCTTCTGCCTTGATTGGAAGTTTCCTGAGGCCCTCAGGAATTCTGCAGAACCATGAGCCAAATAAACCTCCTTTTAATAAATTAGCTAGTCTCAGGTATTTATTTATAACAACACAAGACACTATAACACCAAAAAGGACTAATTTAATTCCCACCAACAGTGTATAAATGTTCCCTCTTCTCCAAAGCCTTGTCAGTATTTGATATCTTTTGATTTTTTTTTTAACAAAAGCCATTCTGACTGGTGTGATATGGTATCTCGTTGTGGTTCTGATTTGTACTTCTCTGCTCATGGATTGGAAGAATTAGCATAATTAAAAAGACCATATTGTCAAAAGGAATTTACAGACTCAATGCTATTCTTATCAAACTACCTATTTCATTTTTCACAGAATTAGATAAAACTCTTCTAAAATTCATATGGAACCAAAATAGTTCCCAAATTGCTACAGATATACTAAGGAAAGAAAATAAAGCCAGATGTATCACATTACCCAACTTCAAATTATAGTACAAGTCAACAGTGATCAAAACGGCATGGCACTAATATAAAACAGACACATAGACCAATGGAACAAAATAGAGACCCAGAAATAAAGACACATCTATAACCATGTGATCTTCAGCAGAGTTGATGAGAAAAAGACTCCTTCTTCAATAAATGGTGCTGGAACAACTGGCTATCCAGATGCAGAAGAATGAAACTAGACCCCTACATTTCACCATATAAAAAATTAACTAAAAATGAATTAAAGACTTAGGTGTAAGACCTCAAACTATAAAAATCATAGAAGAAGCCTCAGAAAATACCCTTCTCGATATTGACCTTGGCAAAGTATATTTATACACATGCTTAAACTCATTAATTTTGAGGGTAAAAGTTTAGAAAACATTAGGTTTCCTTACTTTTTTGAATCAAGAATTTCTAAAGTGATAAATGCATAAAATATTACAGAATATACTTTAAAATAGGTCAGAGGTTATTGGAAATTCACATAGTTAGTTGAATTTCATATTTGCTCACCTATATGTTCTATTTTTATGTAATAAATATACCTTGTTTCTCTAAATAGATAGAAAATAGGCATTTAAAAATAGTTTTCAAGAACATTTATGACATAATTTTAAGTGAAAGTCTCAAAATTGTACCTAAAGTTTAAACCAAAACTTCTTTAATGCATTAAAATGTGAAGAAATATTCTTTCTGATTGGAGAATTAATGGGAAACTTCCATCCGTGTGTCTATGCACTCTTTATTTTACTTTATTTTATTTTACTTTATTTGTTATTTTTTCTGTGATAAGCATTTTTCTACTTTATATATTTTTAAAATATTAAACATTTAAGGCAAAAGTTAATCCCTCTTTTGCTTATATTACAAGCTATTTAAAAATAAATTTGTTTAATAACCCTCTTTGACTTATATTACAACTTATTTCAAAAATAAATTTACATTAAGCCGCAGTCATTTTTATGCTACTTAAACACACTGATTACAAGTGCAACAATTATTTTCTTTATGTAGTGTGACCTAAAGTGAACCTTCATAAAATAATATTATGTATGCCAGTGGCAGGATATGTTAAGGAAGTAAGAAAGTTCTTGATTATGAAGACTTTATTTTAACAACCACTAAGAGATGATTTTTATATAGAATGGAAAAGTTTTGTGTTTGAGATCATTTGGTGAGCAACGAACATATAATTTTCTCTATTTGATAATCTTGATTTATAACCCTGAATGCAGGGTTGTGCAAATGTTCAAATCATTCTTCACTTCCAACTCCTTATAGCTGTGTTCTTTTCTTTGCATAGACTGGTCTCTACCGAGAACTGTTTAATGTTGCTGAAGTCTGAAGAAGCCTACTCTCAAATAATAAATGTTTTTACTTTTAGAATGTAAATATAATTCATTGTGCTTAAGTCATTTGTTGGAAGAAATGACCTACCTACTTTATTTTCTTCCACATATTAGTCACCTGCTAAAGGTAACATTGGTGCCCTTGAGATTTGGCTCTACATTCTGGGAAGCAATACAGAGCCAGATTACTTGCTCTAGGAAACATACCCAGCAAGTTTGCTTCTGTGACAAAGCTTGTATGCAAATGCCAGGATGGAAGGCTTGTTCTGTCTGTTCCTACAGTACCTCTGTAAGTACAAATTCTTTCCATATACCAAAGACATCAGTAACACCAAAGGGAGGGTTTCTTAATTTCGACATTATTGACTTCGGGGACCAGATAACCCTTTATCGGGGGTAGAAGCGGTGCTGTCTTGTGCAAGGCAGAAAGTTTAGCAGTATCTTAGCCTCTATTCCCTAGATGCCAGAGGCAGCCTCCAGTCATGACAATCAAAATAATTTCTCCAGACATTGCCATATATTCCCTGGGGACAAAACAGCCTCCAGCTGAGAACAGCTGATCTAAGGGAAATTATAAAATATTAATAACAACTATTTCATAACAGAATGATAAACGGGCCTGAATTTGAATCTTGATTCTACTGTAGTAGCTACTGAAACTTACAATCTTTGAGTCTCAGTTCCTCTACCTGTAATATTTGAATAATACTGTTCACATGACATTGTTCATGACCCACAATCCATCTGTAACTTTAGTGCCTCCCAGGGCGAGTACTTTCATTCATCAGTAAGAGGTCATTTCAAGAGAGATATGAGAAGGCAAGAGTGATGTGTGTGTTGTCTCCTCCTGCCTCACACATCTAAAGCTCCTTGGTGAGGACTGACACACTAGTGTTAAGGAGTGTTTGTCTTCAAACATTCTTATGGGAGTTTTTCTCCTTTGAACCAATGAAGTTTATATAGTTTATTCCATGTTTAAGGTTTTCTTCCGTTCAATAAAACTAAAATTATATGAAAACAGCATTGCAGCTACCTAAATTAGCTGGGAAGTAGGCAGAAAACATATATATTTTATTCAACTCTGTGGTAAAGAGTTGCAGTTGGTCCTACTAGACACAGAATCCCAGTTTGTAACCGTGATCCTCCTTGTGAATATGGTAATGCTTGCATTTAAAGAAAATTAAAACTCAAACAAAAATATATTTAAATACACAGTTCAGTGGAATTTTGTCTATCCACATCCAGATGACCACGGAAAGAGTGCATATTTCTTCAAAACTTGTATGTATTCTCAGTGATTTAGTCTCCACTGTTCTTATTTGTTCATTTCAGTCCCTTAGAGAAAAAGGTTTCTCTTTGGCAAATAAGCAATACATTAGCACTGGTTTAAAAAAATACTTTGTTTTTACATTTTGTAACCAGTTTATAGTTTATATTAAAGTAGTACTTAGATTTCACCTATACACACAAACACACACACACACACACACACACACATAGTTGATGATAAACAAAAATATCCTGCTGATGAGTTATTGAAATTGAGAAAGAAAATTGAATCAGTCTTAAAGAATAATGAACAGAGATAGGTAGAATTATAGCTCTTTTTTGTTTAAATGAATATTTAGAGTTTGAAATCCTGGGATACAATGCAAGGCATAGAGACAAAAGTGATAGCTATAGAAGGGAGAGAGAATAGCAGAAGTTAGAGGATGAAAGTCTTTGTCATCATGTCAGAGACACAGAGATATCGGGGGGACTTTGCTGTAAGTGGTAATCTGCACACAATTTAAAGATTTGGGGAGGTACAAGGTTGGATTGAGTTGTTTTTCTCATCTGGAATGTTTTTTCTCCTATTCTCCATGGATCCTATATGTGTTTTTGTTTTTTGAAGGGTTAATGGAAAAGTTTATTACAGCAGAGGAGATAAACTATTTAATCTATCATTTAGTCTGACTTTTGAGCTCCTTGTCACTAGTTGTCTATTTCACTGACACATACAGATCAGAAGGTGCTCAATGTAAAAGGAGCATAGTTCTTCAGGTGACATGTAACTCTGACATCTAAATTGGTTGGTCATGCTTGGTGTGGGACCATCACTTTGAGTTCATTTTAGCTATAGAAACTTGTGAGATCTGAGTCTGGAAATATGTTCCTTTGTAAGTGATAGTAAAAAATAATTGACAGGTAAGTCAGGCAGGACTAATGTCCCTAAAACCACTTAACAATAATTATAGCTCCAATGATGAACATCTAGTCTTATAAGAAGGAAATTGAATACTTAGGTAAACTGTATTAGAAACATTGACTAGAGCATGAGAAGTACACAGTGTGAACTGGGGCTTGCTGTTAAGCTTGACTCTCAGACAAATTCAACCATTATCAGTGGGGATACACCTGAGACATTTTAAAAATCATCTGAATGATTAACTTTGAAACAACCCATCTAGGTTCTTCAATCTCATGAAAACTTCCAGTCTTGCTTTTTCATGAAATTACTCACAGCGCCACTGTTCTTTCACTTCGTAAAGCTATCAAACCATTAGCTATTCTTTTCCGGTTAGTTCTAAACCATTTCAATGATTCTAGCTTAGTTTTGTGTGTGTGTGTGTGTGTGTGTGTGTGTGTTTGACATTATCAACTCTCTTATTTATTATATCGTATTTCCAGTACAATCGAAAACATTTCAATCCTGTATAAATCTTTCTATCATCTCTAAACCTAAGCACAGTCCAGGGAGAAATCTACCCACACTCACAGATGGGTACTCTCATGGTTAATTTTATGTGTCAGCTTGAATGGGTTAAGGGATACCCAAATAACTGGAAAGCATTATTTATGGAAATATGTGGGAGGCTATTTCTGAACTATTGACAGATTTGCATTTGAATCAGTAGATTTAGTAAAGAAGATCTGCTCTCACCATTGTTGGTAGGTATACTACAATCTACCGGGTGCCCAGATAGAACAAAAACATGGAGGAAGGGCAAATTTTGTCTTTGCTCGAGTTGGAACCTCATTCTTCTCCTACCCTGAGACAGCAGCACCCCTGGTTCTTGTGCCTTTGGATTAAAAATTGGATTTACACATTGACTCTACTGGTTCTCCAGCCTCTGAGTTTGGACTGAAACTATACCAGTGGATTTCCTAGGTCTCCAGTTTGCATATTTCAGATCATGGGTCTTCTCCGCCTTCAAAACCTTGTGAGCCAATCCCTCAAAACAAATATCTGTTTGTCTTTCTATGTATCTATCTACCTCTGGTTTTGTTTCTCTGGAGAACTCTGACTAATACAGGTGCTTCTACATATTCATAGTTTGCAACATAAATTAGACCCTGGCAACCCCACTATATTTATTTTATCTCCTTTTCTACACAGTACATAATTTTAAATGTTCCATTCTGCTCATAACGTTTTTCATATCCTATAAATCAAACTTTGTTTTTAGCAGATGTTTTTGCATACTGTTCATAGAGTCAAGCAATGAAATGAGAATTTAAGCTTTCACCCACCAATCTATGAATGAGGATATGTGACAATGCTTTACTGCTTCTTACTAAGGCATATAAAAACTGTTCTTTCTACTCATTATCTATTTCTAATCCATCCTTTCTCATCATAGCTCTGACTTTCATCCGATCCTGCAATCTCTCAAACTCTACTTCATCCTCTATCTCCTATCTCACATCATTACATATAATCACCTTTTTCTCCACATTAAAATTGACAAGAAAATATGTAATAATATTCAAGTGTGCTTTGCCTTTGCACATTCCTCCAATCTATGCTCTGCAAAATAAATCACCCATTTTATATCCAACGTGAATAGCCCACCGAATACAGAATGAATATCCTTTAGGAAACACAAAGACATGTGACCTGGTGAAACAAATGGAAGAATAAATACATAAAACATCTATGGACAAGGAAAGGAAAGAAAAGCTTGAGAGAAGGAGGTCCAAGGGTGAAGGTGATGGTCATATTTTGGTGTCCATGTCTTGCACCAGACTAAAGTTCTGTGACTATGGATTAATTTAGGACAAAGCTGTTTTAGTAATTAAAGTGAAATGATATTTAAGAAAGATACCAAGGAAGTCATACTGAATTTGAAATTTTAGTTTAGTTCCAATTAAAAGGTAAATTTGTTTATGCATATACATATGTATACATACATACATATTTCTTCAAAAGACTGAGCCAAAATTAACCATGAAAACATATTCCTTTATTTAATTTTGTTTGCTTATTATTAAATAACTGATGGCCTTTGTTCTCACATGTTGTATTATTTCAGCTAACAATTACTCAGTGTTTTCTATTAACTATATATTGATATTGTAACAGGAAGAATAAACATGAAATATTGAACTTGGACTCTCTGGGAACCCAAATGGAGATACAGATACAAATAAAGATGTCATGGCATAATCTGTGTATGTATAAAATACTATGAAAGGACATGAATTAGTTTGGCTTTATGTGGTAGAATTAGAGAAAGAAGATGGTCATTGAAGTACACATCATTTTAGGAAAGAATAGAGAAAGAAGAGTGAGTTATAAAGAAGTTACTGCATGAGCAAAAATCAATATATTTTTATTCTTTCTGTCTTGCAAAGTTAGAAATTGGAATTTTAGGTTTTTTTTCCATAGAAAGTTTAAAATGGTATAATAGTAATCTGTTAATTTTATAGGTGTTTATTTAAGCATTTTATTACTATAGACTATGAAACATACAAATTGTTCTTTTATATAATTTTATTTTAAAATTATTATTAATGAATTTGATAACTTTTATTTTCACTTATTTAGTAAAATTTATCATAGGTAAAAAAGTTATTTTAACTGGTTTTCATATTAAGAAGTCCATTGAAGAATAAAAATTAAAACGAAATTACAGGCTATCTGTTACATAAATTACATACATCTCCTTTCAGCACCATTTTGCTTACTTTTTATAATCAGTCATTTAGCTACATCTAAAGGACCCACAGATATTTTGCTGGGCTGATGGTGGATCAGAGTATGTGAGAGGTAAGAGTGGATGACGTATAAAACCACTGATGGATAGTTTGAAAACTATCCAGTCATCAAAGGATCAATAACTAGAATATATAAGGAACTCTAACAACTCAATAGCAAAAAACAAAACAAAACAAAACCCACAAATAATCCAATATTTAAATGGGCAAATTATCTAAATATTTCTGAAAATAAGGTATGCAAATGTCCAGCAACTACATGAAAAAATGTTCAAAATCACTTGCAACTATGAAAATGTAAAATAAAATCACAATGAAACATCACCTTACCCCAGTTAGAATGACTATTATATATATAAAAAAAAAAAAAAACATGCTAGCGAAGATACGATGAAAGGGGAAGGCTAGTATACTGTCGGTGGAAATTTAAATTAGTACAGCCAGTATAAAAAGCAGTATGAAGATTCCTCAAAAACTTAAAATTAGAACTACCATATGATCTGGCAATCTCACTGCTGGATATATATTAAAAGGAATGAAAACCCATACTTCTATGCTTATTGCAGCATGTTAACAATAACCAAAAAGTGGAATCAATCTCAGCACCCACCAATGAAATGGATGAATTTTAAAATTTTGTGTATATATACAATAAAATAGCACTCAGCATAAAAAAAGAAAATCCTGGCATGTACAACAACATAGGTGGAATTAATAGAAATTACATTAAGTGAAATAAGTCAGGCACAGAAACACAAATATCACACGTTCTCATTCATATGTGAGAGCTAAAAAAAGTTGATTTCATGGAGGTAGACAGTAGAATAATAGTTTTCAGAGGCTGGAAAGTGTAGCAGGGAGGAAGCGATGAAGAGAGTTTGGTTAATTGGTATGAATACAGTTAGAGAGAAGGAATAAATTCTTGTGTTCAACAGTACAGTAGGGTGACTATAAATGTCAACATACAAACTTCCCCAAATGGCTTTTAATTCTAAACGAGACAGCAGTGAAACTCTATAGCAAGAGGCTTACACAGATGGGTCAATAGGACATCCACAGAACCTAGAATAAGCCCATATGAGTCTGTCATTTATGTAAATATCATTCATCACATACATTATAACAACCTCTTAGAACCACGCATTTGGAACACATACACTGAAGTGCAAACTCTTTTTGAACTCATAAGAAAGGAAAACATTCTATTATGTAGGTACTATATGTAGCATTGCATAGTATCATTAAGAAGAATAATTTGCCCAAAAACATGGTTAACCACATGTGTGCATGCACTCACAGGTACATATTTTTGTGTTGGAAGGGGATGAGGAGACATAGGTCGTTATTTGCTGACCTTTAGCATAATGGATTTGAAAACATGGTTTAGCTCATCAAAAGGAAAGTGTATTTGTGGTTTAAAAAAGTGTTTAGATGAATAATCATGCATAAATATATAACTGGTACATATTATTATCTCTGAAGTTTTTATGCCACCTCTTATGGTATAAAAACCACATCTTGACATTTTAGTGAACTACTTGACTCCACAAATGTGTATCTTCTTTGACTTTGATTGAAATAAGTTTTCCTGACTACTCTACTGATGACTGTGTAGTAAATAATGCATTTTGAAAAATAGGAATAAGTCTTAAAATAAAAGCTGGGCAAGGAAACTGTATAATGTAACATATTAATATCAACTTTCTATCTAATGCAACAGCAAAGAAAGTAGAAAATGCAGTCGTTACGGGAAAAAATGCAACTAAAAATGTATCCAATGTCTTGTTCAAACCAGCAAAATTATACTTTTAAAAATATTCACCTATAAACTTCTATCCATATGCACTTTATAAATCATGCTTATTTCAGTCAGATTCTGGGTGATGACTCAGAGCAGCGGAGAGAGAGACAGATACAAGGTAATCAAGCTTCATGTGCCTTTTGTACCTAGCATACTTTGTCTTATTTCCCCATTGTATCTCTTTCCCTGCCTCCCTTTCCATGATAGTATAGTTCAGTACAGCTGAATTCATTCTGGACTGACTCCAAATGGGTCAAAATACAAAACCCTATTTATTTACTAAATCCATATGAAATGGAGTTCTGTGAATTGAGGCAATTAACCATTCTGACTTTTGTAGCTTAATTATTATAGGAATCTCTAGAATAGAACTAACTTTTCTGTATATGCTTCCCATACTTAATTTAGATATTTATTCTCTATGAATTAGGATAAGTGAGGCAGATGAATACTAAAGAACAACTACATTTCTCAGAAGAAAAAGAAATTATTATGCATGCACACACACAGAGACACACACACATAGTGTTTTTCCTTTCAGAATATGCTTCCTACATGCTGCGACTATGGGGAACACTAATTGCAACTTCTCTTTCTCTTGTTTTTTTAGGTTCTAAGAGAATGCTAATTATTCCACTTTGTTGCCCTGTTCCCCGTTAAAGCTCAGATTCAAAGGAGTAGCTAAATATACCAACTGAATCATTTCTATATAATTGACATTTGTCATTATTTTGGCCATATGTCACAATTAAATACTTTTTATGTTTGGGAATTCTCCTGAAGGATAATAGAGAAATTCACTTCTCCTGCTGGGATGCACAGATTTGACCCAGATTCCACAAGTCAGAATCCATACATGAGGCTTTAATCTGGAAACCAGTCATGTGGAGAGGTAAACAGCCCTTGGGATTCACTATCATGACATGGATGGCTGCAGTGATGTTCCACATTCGGGGTCAGGTTGGTGGTCATTGTAGCAATAGTGCCTGGTGCCAGCATGCGCTAGTCAGACTGCAGTATCTGCGCCTGGAATTGGCTGGGGTCAGTAGGCTTCCCCTGAAACAGTCTGTGGTATCCTTTCCTTGATATGTGAGCCATTAAGGCATGATACTTAGGCATTCATTAGGATTCTTTGGACTCTATAATAGTGACTGATAAATATATTTTTTCTTGAAAGTATGTTTTCAGGGTCAAGTTGGCAGTAATTGTAGCAATAGTGCCTGGTGCCAGCATCTGCTAGTCAGACTGCAGCATTTGTGTCTGGAACTGGCTGGGGTCAGTATGCTTCCCCTGAAACAGTCTGTGGTATCCTTTCCTTGATATATAAGTCATTAGAGCATGGTACTTAGGCATTCATTGAGATTCTGTGAGCTCTATAATAGTAACTGATAAATTTATTTTCTCTTGAAAGTAGTTTTTTGTTTACAAACAAAACAACACATATATGCTAACACCAATTTTAAAGCATATACAAGAATTCATTGCTTTAGGTTTCTTGAAATAAGTAATAGAGAACATGTATTGGTGAGAGCAGAGAGAAGAAGCTGATGGAAACAGCATCCTTTTTCATAGTTATAGGGACTAAATGAATGTTTTCCCTATTATTCTGCTAGGAAGAATATATTTTCATCATAATTCTCTCCTTTATGGCACTCTTATTTTGGGAGTTGAAGTTTAATACAATTTTAGTATGCAAGAAAAAATGGTCTCCATTGGAAATATAGTTAATATATAATTCCAGGTGGTGGTTTATTGTTAAAAGATGTTACCTTGCTCTGCACCAGAACACCTTTAATCTTTGGGGAGCTATTGATGATGCTGATCAGTCTCTTTAATGTTCTTCTTACTAGGGTTATTAATAAACTTTTCAAATGGGCTGTGGACTTTTGCTTATATGGCTGTTTTCTCTCTGAAAACATAATAACATGGTCAGCTTTCTTCAAAAGGACTATGGAAAGAAAATAATTCAGAGTTACTACCTTGAGCCATTGTTATTTATAGATATTTTACAATAGTACATAGGGAATATTTTGGTGCTGCAGCAAAAACATTTAATTGTTTAAGGTGGAAAATTTGATAGAAAGAGATTTCCACTATGAAGAAGGATTTAAGCTTATCCTAGTGTTATGGCTTAAAGAACAATGTTGATCTTAGAGGATGCAAATAACAAAAAGCACAGAGAGAATATGCTTGAGTTAGGAGAAAGAGAGATGCAGCATTACGTGGGCACCCTGGGGGTTAACCAGCCAAGTTTAATATTTATCCTAGATCAGTAATTAAAATCTCTGAAATGAGAAGCAGACATCCCGGAGCAGATGGTGCAGGTAAAGACCGAGGTGGGACACACAGCAGAGAATCTTGAGCAGGAAAGCAGAATCTGTAGGCTAAGAGCTGTAAGTCTACACTGGTCAATACCAGTCCTAGAGAAGTAACTGGAAACTGACATGAGAACCTTTATCTCATAAAGTGTTCCTTACATTCATGTATGTGTAAATTATTTACAGATATCATTATATATGTTTGTATATGCATATATGTGTATACAATGATATTATCATTAGACCTTTGACAATTTTGTAAAGAAGAAAGCCTTTCCCAAGAAAAAGAAAGAGGTTTAATGTATGGTTTTATTAGCTACATGGCTAATGTAATACCATATGGCAGTTAAAATCAAGATTCCAGTGTCCTTAGTGAACACTCTTTGGGGCTATATTTGAGGGTCTATGTCTATCTATTTTTTGAGTGAAACAGTCATAGAAAACTTAAACATATTTCCAGTGAAGAGAACAAGTATAAAAACATGCTTGAAGCATATTTCTTAGGAAGCATAATAGAAAGAACAGTAACACTGACATCAATAGAACATACAAAGTTCAGTTTTGTTATACATTTTAGGCTGAATAAAAACATGTAGGTAAGATGCTCAATATCTGTATGTTGGGACTAGGAAGTGTCTGTCATTAGCTTTAAGTGAGATAAATCAGCAAATAATGCTATCTGTATTATACTACACTTTTATATTGGGGGGAAAGTATTTGCTAATTTAAACACAATGCTTTGTCTTGATTAAACAATTAGAACAAAGATATGTAACCATCTAAAAAATCTTAAGTTACCCTCAAAGGCTTATTCTTTTAGCTCAGTTTCCAAGTTTTAGTGTAGTTTGCCCAGAGTCCTAATTATGCATAAACATAAAAATATTTTCTCTACAGCTCCAGAGCATGTTAAAATCTTCTACCTGTAAGTGCAGAATTTTCCATTTCTTCCTTTATGTTGTCAATTTTTGCTTCATGTGAGCCTGTATTATTAGATGCATATACATTTTCTATTGCTAAGCCTTTCTCGTATATTTTTCTTTGTATTGCTATGATGCGTCCTCATTTATCTCCAGTAAAATGCTTTGTTTGGAAATCTCGTTTATCTAGACTTTAAAAGTTATTTCAGGATTATAGTGCCACTTATATGAATGCTTTATCTTTTTCTGTTTCTTTAGATTTATCTGTATCTTTATGCTTAAATTGTGTCTTTTAATAGGCAGCATATATCCAATTTGTGCTGTAGTATCTATGCTGAAATATATCCTGGGCATTTTAAATGTAATATTGCCTTTTAATTGGAGTATTTATACCACTACTATTTAATAAAAGTATTGATATGGTTGAATTTAAGTCTACTAAGTTTATCATTCATTTGCTTTTCTCTCTTAAGTTTGTCTTGCAGTTCCATTTCTCAGCCATCTGATTATTCGAATAATCTTCAATTATATATTGATTTACAGAATATGGTTGCCCTGTGGATTACAATATACACAACAAACTTCATAGTCTGTTTACTATGCAGATTGTACCATTTTGTTTAAAATATAGAAGGTGTGCAACTATAAATATTATTTCCTTTATCCTGTACTCTTTATATCATCATCATGTATGCATACATTATAAACCTCGCCTTAAGATTTTATATACGTATGTATGTACACATATGTATGTATGTGTGAGGAGTGTATATATGTATATGTTTGAGCAGGGCATTATTAGTCTTTCTGGTATTATTTCTTTGTAGTCTGAAAAACTTCCTTTAGCAGTACTTTTAGAGAAACTCTGCTGCTCATGAATTCTTTTACTTTATTATTATTTGACGATGCCTTTATTTTTTCTTCATTCTTGAGATGTATTTTCTTAGGGTAGAATTCTGTAAGGACACTAATCTCCTTCTTGGAAGCTCTGCCTCCATGACCTAATCATATTCAAAAGGACCCACCTTTCAATACTGCCACCTTGGGGATTAGAATTTTAGCATATGAATTTTGGGGGGATGCAAACATTCAGCTTATAGTACTCTGCTTCAGATTGAATACATTATATTCGTTAATAGAATGATTAATGGATCATTTTTGATCAATCAATTCCAGTGATTCCTTCCTTTTGTCACCTCCTTCTTATAATTGAGCCTAGTTAGTTTTTAAAAATTTCAGACAGTTATATTTTATTTTGACAGTTCAATTGTCTTATTTTTTATAATTATGATTTCTGTGTTGAAAGCTTCTATTAATTTAATGAAGCATATTTACAATGACTGCTTTAAAGTTTTTCTCTAATAATTATACAATCTCAACTTTCTCAAGTTCTGAATCTGATCGTCTTTTTTCCTTAAGCATTGCTCAGATACCTCTAGTCCTTTGTTTAGTAATTTTGGATCATATCATGGATATTTTGGAGGTTATATTGAGCAGAATTTGTCCTATACTAATCCTCAGAACAATGTTGATTCTTTGTTTTGTTTTGTTTATTAGGCATTTAACTAAATTAATTTCAGAGATCAAGTTCTGACTACCATTCTGAGTGTATTTTTAAAAGACTCTGCTATATTTCTTTAAATTTGTCCTATGCATTCACCACTTGGAATAATCTGAGACCTAGGTCATCGCTAAATAACTGCTGCATATGTTCCTGAAGCTCTATTCATTTTTTTCCAAGACGGTTACATTGCTTTTCTTCTGTTCTGTGTCTGAGCAACTCAGGAATGAGCCCAAGCCTTGTGCTGATTGATGCACACAGTCAGGGCATTTACCTTCTCCAACTATTTTTTTTTTTCCCCAGGATTCCCTCCACAGTCTAGCCAAAAAGGACTCCATTTGCTACTTTCTTTCTTCAGAAAGATGAGGTTTCTGAGTGCTGTGGAATGAATCTTGCCCCCTCCACTAAAAAGTATGTTGAAAATCCTAACCTATTA
>NW_012116855.1:2960207-2965786 GCF_000951035.1 Colobus angolensis palliatus | reverse complement strand
AAGTATTTGCTAATTTAAACACAATGCTTTGTCTTGATTAAACAATTAGAACAAAGATATGTAACCTGAGCATAAATTCCTGCTGTGAAGTAGAAGACATACAATCCTCAGTAAACTGTTATTTCTCATGAATCCAAATAGCTTATTAGACTATGAAATACAAAGTTGACTAGATAACTATGAAGTTCAAGAGATTAGAAAAAACATAAAATCAATTGTCTTGTCACAATAGATTCTGTTTTTATACATAGTTATTATGCCACTTAACTTTTATGGACTGAATTATGTCTTTCAGGAATTCATATGTTGAAGCCCTACTTCCCCAGTATCTCAGAATGTGATCATATTTGGAGATAGGGCCTTTGAAGAGGTGGGTAACAAAATGAAACTAGTAGGGTGGGCCCTAATTCCATTTAATTAGTGTTTTTATTAGAGGAAATTTGGACACACAGAGAGACACCAGGGGGTCTCATATGTAAAGGTCATATGATGACACAGAGAAGAAGGTAGTCATTTGCAAGCTGAGAACACTCAGAAGAAACCAAACCAGCTAATGCTTTGATCATGGACTTCTAGCCTCTAGAATGGCGAGAAAAATAATTTTTGTTGCTTAAGTCATCCAGTCTGTAGTATTTTATCATGATAGCTTTAGGAAAAGCAATACACTTACCATTGGATATATTTTGATGAAGCACATTCATATAATCTATGGCTAATATACTGTATTCGATGAACATGTTTCATTTGGTTCTGTTATTGTTCAGCTCTTCCATAACATATGCTGATGACCGGTATGCATTAACTTTTCATAACCCTTGCAATTTTGCATGAAAACCAAAAGCCATATCAAAAGGAGGAGCTAAAATATAAATATCATTTGTATATCTCCATGTCAAAATGGCTAAAACTCTCTTTTTATAGTTATAAATATGCTAACTGTACATTTCTGCTTAAATTTTTTGCTCATAGCCAGTTATCTTTGCAACATTTCTGTGTGTGTGTGCATGTTGAGAATTAAATAAAAAAGAATAAGGCTGATGTTATCCCACTGTGTAACACCATATAGTACATTCTAAACTGTGAAATAGCCTTGTAATTACTGACCAGCCTTTATACTGGACACTGTGCAGTGAAATAACTGATTATTAAAACAGAACTCAATTTGATGCATACCAAAGATTTTCTCTTTTGTTTTCCTGTTTTTATTTATGTAACTTCTACTCTCAGAAAGTACCTACAAAGCATTCCCCACAGAGCAATGATTAAAAACTTATGAGTGGGAATATATTTTTGTCTGCTTCATAATAAAGCAAGAGATGAGCAGTCTTAGAAATAGCAGATGTAGTCAAAAATTTGGGTAGCCATGCTAATCAATTTAGAGACAAATGGTCTAATAAAGACTGATACGGTGACTCCTTTTCTCAATTCCCACTCTCCCAGACGTTTCACATGTATTTGTTTTCCCTTCAGAAAACGTCTCTATTGTACTGTATTCTGAATTCTAAAATATTTATGAGAAATTATTTAGCACTCTGGATAGCCCAGAGCCTGACACATAGCTCTGGATATATACGTCTTGCACGTCTCAATTCAATGTTTTGAAAAGTATTGCAGTAGAATCTGAATTGTCACTTAAACATTGATGTTATAATGTGAGTAACTGAATCAATTGTATATAGCTTATTTTAAGTCTGGATACTAAATAAAACTACGATCAAGTGAATCAAACGGTTCATTATGGGCTTAATCGTGCTGCAAAAGTGAATTGTAAAACTGAATTCTGGTCTGGATATATTATCCAAATTTATTACTGACAAATTGCTTACCATAACTTAATGCACTGACAGCAATAAATTATTTCATTTCCACATTAAAAGTGAGATAAAAATATTGAAACCGTAATTCTAATTGTATTACCAAGCTCCTGTTCTAAATTGAGAATTAATCATGCATTTTAAAACAGACAGAAGTTAGCCCATACAAACTTTTTCCTACCATTTACATGACTCATGTAACTAAACCTATTCATGAATTTCTGTGAACTACTTTTTACTTTTATTTTCTTTTTAGTTAACAAATAATAGTTGTATATGTTTATGAAATTCAATGTGATGTTTTGACACGTGTACACTGCGGAATGATCAAATCAAGCTAATTAGCATACCCATCAACTTAAATATCTGTCATTTCTTTGTGGTGAGAACATTTAAGATCCTTATAGCAATTTGGAAATATAGAATTCATTATTACTGTCTATAGTCACTAAATTGTGTAACAGAACACCAGAACTTATGGGAGATATAACTAACTGAAACCGTGTACCTATTGACCAATGGTTTCCCTTTCACCATACACTCTCACCTCCCTCCGACAGCCTCTGATAACCACCATTCTACTCTTTGTATGTTCAAGTTATTTGACAATTTTTTTAATGACAATTTGATTATTTTGAGTTTCTTTGGATCTCTTTGGATTGATCTTATTTGGTCCTTTCAGCTTTCTGGATTTGGATTTCTGTTTCCTTCGTCAGGCATGGGAAGTTTTCTGCCATTATTTCTTTGACAATGTCTACTGTCACTTTCTCTTCTCCTTCTCGTATGTTGTTACACTTGATGGTGTCCCAAAGGTCTATTAAACTGTCTTCACTCTCTTTATGTTTTTCTTTTTGCTTTTCAAATTGCATGACTTTCAGTAACCTGTCTTCCAGTTCACTGATGCTTTCCTCTGCTTGATCTAGTTTGCTATTGAACCCTTCTATTGAATATCTCAGTTCAGCGATAGTCCTCTTCACCTCTATGATTTCTGTTTGCTGATTTTTATGCTGCCTATCTCTTTGAGGAAATTCTTAGTTTGTTTTTGCATTGCTCTTCTAACGCTGGTGAGCAGCAGTATGGACATTATTTTGAATTACTTGTTTTGTAAATTGTAATTGCCACTTTATTTGGTTCAGTTTCTGGAGATTTCTCTTTTTCTTTTATTTAGAATATATTCCTTTTTTAAAAATTTCATTGACTCTCTGTGTTGGTTTCTGCACATTACGTAAGACTCTCCCAGTCTTGTCGCACTGGCATTGTATGGAGGAATCTCACCAATCCATCTGGTCAGATATTTTAATATGCCTCTCGTTTTTTTTTTCTTTTGTTTTTTTTGGTCTAAAACTGTTGTGTTTTTGGTGGTCTCTTGGAGCTTAGGATGTGCCACATCCTGTCAATATTCTAAGACCAGTAAGATAAGAGCCAGATTCTCTAGATACAGGTGGAAAGATTGAAGTGTAGTATGTGTGTTTTAATCCCTTCTACCTTCACAGTGAAGTTTAGCATAGCATTTACCACTCACTCTCTCCACATTATGCCGGGAATGGAATTTATTGCAAATGCCTGTACTCGTCTTCAGGCTATAATCTAATTCTGGGTAGATGTCTGCTTGGAGTGGGCTCATTGTATGTCCGCCTATCTGTTTTCTGTGGTCTAGGATCACCCAGTAATGCAAGACCTATCTCCCATAGCTAGGTTGCTAAGGAGTTAGTCCCTCAGATGGAAGCTATAAAAGTTGTGGCACTTGATGTGTGGCCAAGCTCCTACCAGGAAAAATGAGTAGAACTGGATTTATCACTGAGCAGGCTGGAGTAAAGCTCCTGAGTGTCATGCTGTGGCTCAGGCTGCCAGAGAGCTATTTTTTGTGTGCTTTGTTAGCTTTCTGATACAAGCTCCTTAGAAGTCAGATTATTTCTGCTCAACTTCATGAGTGCGTAGCCCCCAGAAGTGTGCATGCCAATGTAAAAGCACTTATTTTTCTGTGATCTAAGGAGACTCCCATATGCCTTGTCCCAGAGATAAGAGGTTTAGGATGGAGATGGCTGTAAGAGTTAGGGGCACAGGATGCATGGCATAAACAGGAAGCTGCATTCTTAAAGCCCCTTCTCTGCACTGGTCTAGAGGAGGAAACCCCTGAAAGTGCTTGCAATCCATATAAAATGCCACGTTCCCCTCCCCACCCCCATGGTCTAGATACACTTGCATATAATTCGTTTCCTCTGTTCCCAGTGCTAGGAAGTTTAGGATGCAGTCCTCTTCAGGGTGGAAGCTATAAAAGTTGGAGTGCTCAATATGTGAACAATCTCCTTCTAGGAGCAAATAACAGGCCTAGAGTTATCACTGAGACTGAGGAAAAACATTTACCACTGTCTACCGGTCAGTGATAAGTATCATGTGGCATTTTGTCTTCCACTGAATATCCTGATTATACATGTGAAAATCTTTAAAGATGTTTGGCTTAGACTGTTTCAGCTGCTTTAACAAATTAACATAGACTGGGAGCTTATAAACCATAAAAATGTATTTCTGGCAGTCTTGGAGGCTCACAGTCCATGATCGAGTCACTGATAGAATTCGTGTCTGGTGAGGCCCTTTGCCTCAGAGATGGAGATTTGTAGCTGTATACTCACAAAATGGAAGAGGAAAAAAAACTCCTCTGTGTCTGTTTTATAAAGGCAATAATCTCATTCATGAAGACGCCATCCTCACGACCTAATCACCTTCCAAAGGCTCCATTTCCTAATATCACCCTCTTAGGTGTTAGGATTTCAACATATGAATTTTGGAGGAATACAAACGTACAGACCATAGTGACTCCTACCTTTGGATGCTTTTTAGGTGCACTTCAAAGTCTCCTCAAATATTTTACTTTTGTGTGAATATTCAGAGTTTCTCTGAAAATTCAAGAAAGTAAAATGCAAAAAGTGATCATGGATTTGACAATTATGGCAATGTATTTCTTCTTTGTATTCTTCGAAAGATAAAACTTATTGCTTGATAAATCTGTTCATTAATCAACAAATATATTGAATGCCTAGTCTCTTCTTGGTAATAAGCTACTATATGAATATGCAAAAATGAATTAACCTAGTCCCTTATTGTGCTGAATTTCTGATATGGTGTGGATGATATACAGTGGTTCAATTCCAAAATAGTTCTTGAGCACTATTCAGAACTAAATACTCTTCTATTTCCAATGGTGTTAATGAAGATAATAAAAGTTACAAGATAAATGCTCTCAGGGGAGTCTCCTTGGTGGACAGTCTGTGCACATATGTCGATATATAGGAATTCCAATCAGTGGGCAATTCAGTGGTAAAGACAATATCAGTAATGGTCATTCAGTCACAAATTCAGTGGTAGAGATAATATTAGCTCCAGAACCTAAGCCATGAACAAATACTTTTAGTTCTATTAATTAGTGAGGGCTGACAGGTTTGCTGACAGGTTTTCCACATCTCAGTTGCAGCTTAAATCCCCAAACTCATTAACAAAAAATCTTATAAATATAAAAGAATGTTAGCATTGGCAGAGAAATGTTTGTGTATAATTGTATATTTACCCCCTCCAGGATGCATTTCCATCAGGAAAGGAGATGCCATTCCTTGTAAATCAATGGTCTTATGGTATCCTGCTTACACAATCCCAGGTTTCATAATAATAAACAATAAATAAGTTTTCATTCAGATTGATAAAATTCCTAGACTTCCATCTGCTAAAGAGAAACAAAAAGAAAAGGAAGAATCACAAGAGGAGGGCCGGGCG
>NW_012116855.1:2945268-2959977 GCF_000951035.1 Colobus angolensis palliatus | reverse complement strand
AGGAGAAGGAGAAGGAGAAGGAGAAGGAGAAGGAGAAGGAGAAGGAGAAGGAGAAGGAGAAGGAGAAGAAGAGGAAGAAGAAGGAGAAGGAGAAGGAGAAGAAGAAGGAGGAGGAGGAGGAGAAGGAGGAGGAGGAGGAGGAGGAGGAGGAGGAGAAGAAGAAGAAGCAGAAGAAGAAGGAAAAGGAGAAAATAACTTTGATTCACATGTGTATTATCTACAATACAAAGTTGTAAAGTTGTCCCAATTTTAAGATTTCCATATATATTTTCTGGTTTACCTTCATATCATCTTCCAGCTTCGCATTGTCTTAGGATATAATGAGAACTGCTTATTTTGGTCTATGTCCTCAATAATCTAGATTCTACAAACTTTCTAACCTCTTCATAAATCACTATGTTCATTGATTGCTAAGTCCCAGCACCAAATTCATTCAGTTATTTGCTTCTATGCTCTTTCTCTTCCTTGCCATTCTTGTATAAATTTTCTCTTCTGACATTTTCCCCACTGATTATCTTTGAATAGACAATGCTTTCTCTGTCATTAGATCTAAGCATGTATGCCACATTCTCTGAGAGTTCCTCAGTGACATTATTATTTAAAGTAGCTCTTTATCTGTGTATCAGCACTATGTCTGTATTATTTATCTTACATGTTGTTATTTTTTTCTTGTTATTTTGCTTTTATTCAGACTCTGTTCATCACTAGACCAAAAATTAGACAGAGATAATACAGATATTCATTATTGATTAACTAACGCTGTGGATATGTGTCTCCTATAATGCAAGTGCTCAAAAAATAGCTTATACATAATATAAACAATAGATATATTAATGCTGTAAATGCATGAATAAAAAAATAAATGTCTTCTGACTTTAAACTCCTTATGGGTTACAATATTTCTGTTACTTTGATGACTCTTTGAGATTTCCACAATTTCATTTATCTGGAATTATTCACTTGCTGTTTGATTTTGGCTACAATTTTATTCCAAGATTTTTTAAAATTTTATCAGTCACAATTCTGAGTTTCCTTTCTACCATAAAATTTCAGAGTTAGAGTTTGAAAACCTTTATATATTAGTTTTTATTGTGACAACATATTGCCTGATATAGTTAACTGCATAATAACACTTGCTTGCCTTTCTTTTCTAGATAGAAATATTTTTGATCACTCACATCTCAAGAAAAAAATATCAGATAGTGCAATATAGTAGACTTTTAACAGCAATTGACTATGAGTCAGTAAAATGTCCTCATATTCACAAAAGAGATACATGAGAAGAAAGTTTCCTGTTCCACTGGACTACTGGTGCCCAAATGGTGCATGCGTCATTACTTTTTCTATCATGTTCCATCCATAACATCAGGACAATATAAGAAGAGTCACAAGAATGGTCAACAGTCAAATTGAGAAACTGCATGCTTATGTGCTACACCATGTGACCCTTTTCTTTTCCAATACTTATAAGCAAAAGCCTCTTAAGAGAAACAGATAAGAGAAAAGGACAGTAGAAGATATCATTTCCTCATCTTAAACAATGTAAAATCTCTCATTACTTAAGCTTAAAGACAGCACACTCGTGTTTATTCAGAGCTCTTGTTCAAAATACAAATGCTCTAATATCCTCAGGGGCTGTTGTTGAGTTATAGATCTGTTTATCCTAATTATAAATGTCTTCAGATAAGAAAGTGTATTTGCCTGTTTTCATATTTTTTGGTCCATTTACCATAGCTTAAATACCGCTTTCAATCTGTTGGCTTTAAAACATTGTATTAGTCCATTCTCATGCTGCTAATAAAGACTTGCCCGAGACTGGGTAATTTATAAAGGAAGACTTTTAATTGACTCACAGTTCCACATGGCTGGGGAGGCCTCACAGTCATGGCAGAAAGCAAAGGAGAAGCAAAGGCACACCTTACATGGCCGTAGGCAAGAAAGTTTGTGTAGCAGAACTTCCCTTTATAAAACTATCAGATCTCATGAGACTTATTCACTATCAGGAGAACAGCATGGGAAAGACCCACCTCCATCATTGAATTACCTCCACCAGGTCCCTCCCACAATATGTGGGAATTATGGGAGCTAATTCAAGATGAGGTTTTGGTGGGGACAAAGTCAAACCACATCAAACATATATACAGCAATTTATTTTACTTCCATTGTTTCAAATAGTAATTCTTATATATTTTGTTTTCATGACTGTTATAAATGTTTCTCACGTTTATTTCTAAATTTATGGCAATATTTTAAATGGCCCACTTTCCCAGAAATTTAACCTTGTGATAACAGTTTCATATTTAGCATACGATGTAAGATACAGAGTCTATCAGTCATTAAACAGGAATAGTTTTCATTTCAAACATTTCTTGAATCATTTTGATTAGTGTTCTAAACATCTCTAGGTGTTAAAGCTCCTATAAAGATGTTGTATTCTCATGAGTGTCCTTGTAAATCCCAGCTAGTGAGACTTCCACTTTAATACTAACATAACTTAGATTTCTTTGTGTAAAATAGTCTTAATGGCCATAGGAAATGTTCTTTGTTTATAAGGAGAGTCGAATGTATTTCCATATAATCACATGTATTTAAATTATGAAATTAAGAAAAACATCCCCTTTGACTCCTCTCTTTATTATTAAATATTCCTTCTGTCTATGTGTTGTAGAACAAATTGAATTGTCGATGAAGTATGATATGCTAAAATACAAACGATTGAACTTGTTCATTTAATCTTTTGTCTATATTTTAGCATATCAAACTTCATTGACAATTACTAATCTTTTTGTCACAAAAACTGATATATTACTTCTAAAGTTAATCTTTGATTAATATGCATGAATCTAAGAAGATATAGATAATTCAATTTACAGTAGCCACTTTGAGCAGAAAAGTTGAATCTCCTTGCTAATAATCACATCTATTTAAAGATGTGCAAAGTTACGAATTTTTAGAATAACTATAAACATCCGTGCCAACTCCAGCTTTAAAACCAGGAATGTCTCCTGTGGTTCCAGACTTATCCCCACTTAAAATATGAAGATTTACCACGAGAGAGGAAAATTGCACTGGAGTTCTTTCACCATCTAAATAATCTTAAGTTACCCTCAAAGGCTTATTCTTTTAGCTCAGTTTCCAAGTTTTAGTGTAGTTTGCCCAGAGTCCTAATTATGCATAAACATAAAAATATTTTCTCTACAGCTCCAGAGCATGTTAAAATCTTCTACCTGTAAGTGCAGAATTTTCCATTTCTTCCTTTATGTTGTCAATTTTTGCTTCATGTGAGCCTGTATTATTAGATGCATATACATTTTCTATTGCTAAGCCTTTCTCGTATATTTTTCTTTGTATTGCTATGATGCGTCCTCATTTATCTCCAGTAAAATGCTTTGTTTGGAAATCTCGTTTATCTAGACTTTAAAAGTTATTTCAGGATTATAATGCCACTTATATGAATGCTTTATCTTTTTCTGTTTCTTTAGATTTATCTGTATCTTTATGCTTAAATTGTGTCTTTTAATAGGCAGCATATATCCAATTTGTGCTGTAGTATCTATGCTGAAATATATCCTGGGCATTTTAAATGTAATATTGCCTTTTAATTGGAGTATTTATACCACTACTATTTAATAAAAGTATTGATATGGTTGAATTTAAGTCTACTAAGTTTATCATTCATTTGCTTTTCTCTCTTAAGTTTGTCTTGCAGTTCCATTTCTCAGCCATCTGATTATTCGAATAATCTTCAATTATATATTGATTTACAGAATATGGTTGCCCTGTGGATTACAATATACACAACAAACTTCATAGTCTGTTTACTATGCAGATTGTACCATTTTGTTTAAAATATAGAAGGTGTGCAACTATAAATATTATTTCCTTTATCCTGTACTCTTTATATCATCATCATGTATGCATACATTATAAACCTCGCCTTAAGATTTTATATACGTATGTATGTACACATATATATGTATGTGTGAGGAGTGTATATATGTATATGTTTGAGCAGGGCATTATTAGTCTTTCTGGTATTATTTCTTTGTAGTCTGAAAAACTTCCTTTAGCAGTACTTTTAGAGAAACTCTGCTGCTCATGAATTCTTTTACTTTATTATTATTTGACGATGTCTTTATTTTTTCATTCTTGAGATGTATTTTCTTAGGGTAGAATTCTGTAAGGACACTAATCTCCTTCTTGGAAGCTCTGCCTCCATGACCTAATCATATTCAAAAGGACCCACCTTTCAATACTGCCACCTTGGGGATTAGAATTTTAGCATATGAATTTTGGGGGGATGCAAACATTCAGCTTATAGTACTCTGCTTCAGATTGAATACATTATATTCGTTAATAGAATGATTAATAGATCATTTTTGATCAATCAATTCCAGTGATTCCTTCCTTTTGTCACCTCCTTCTTATAATTGAGCCTAGTTAGTTTTTAAAAATTTCAGACAGTTATATTTTATTTTGACAGTTCAATTGTCTTATTTTTTATAATTATGATTTCTGTGTTGAAAGCTTCTATTAATTTAATGAAGCATATTTACAATGACTGCTTTAAAGTTTTTCTCTAATAATTATACAATCTCAACTTTCTCAAGTTCTGAATCTGATTGTCTTTTTTCCTTAAGCATTGCTCAGATACCTCTAGTCCTTTGTTAAGTAATTTTGGATCATATCATGGATATTTTGGAGGTTATATTGAGCAGAATTTGTCCTATACTAATCCTCAGAACAATGTTGATTCTTTGTTTTGTTTTGTTTATTAGGCATTTAACTAAATTAATTTCAGAGATCAAGTTCTGACTACCATTCTGAGTGTATTTTTAAAAGACTCTGCTATATTTCTTTAAATTTGTCCTATGCATTCACCACTTGGAATAATCTGAGACCTAGGTCATCGCTAAATAACTGCTGCATATGTTCCTGAAGCTCTATTCATTTTTTTCCAAGACGGTTACATTGCTTTTCTTCTGTTCTGTGTCTGAGCAACTCAGGAATGAGCCCAAGCCTTGTGCTGATTGATGCACACAGTCAGGGCATTTACCTTCTCCAACTATTTTTTCTTTCCCCAGGATTCCCTCCACAGTCTAGCCAAAAAGGACTCCATTTACTACTTTCTTTCTTCAGAAAGATGAGGTTTCTGAGTGCTGTGGAATGAATCTTGCCCCCTCCACTAAAAAGTATGTTGAAAATCCTAACCTATTAGTACATATAAATTGAACTTATTTGTAAACAGTTTTTGCAGATATAACAAATATCTAAGTTAAGATGAGAACATACTGGAGTAGGGTGAGCCCTTAATCCAATATGACTATTCTTATAAGAGAAGAAGAAATGACAGAGATAGACAAACCCAGAGATGAGAATGCCGTGTGAAGACAGAGACATATAAGGAGAAGATATCCATGTGATGATGAAGGCAGATATTGGAGTCATGTATTTACAAGCTAAGGATTGTTGGCAAGCACTAGAAGCTAGAAGAGGCAAGGAATAATTCTCTCTTCGGGATCCAAAGGAAGCATAAACTTGCAAACACCTTAATTTTAGACTTCTATTCTCTTGACCTGTGAGACTAATTTTTATTATTTGAAGTCACCCAGTTTGTGGCACTTTGTTATGGCAGTCCTGGGGAACTGATACACTGAGTTTCAGTCTTTTGCCATATTGTTCTGCCAGGCAGCTTTTTTATGACCCACACTCAGATCAGATCTAAGAGTAGAAAAAAAAAAAACCAAAAAACCCAAACTGGTGAAATCACCTTTGCATGAATCAAATTTCTGAGCTTGGAAATTAGTCTATAATCTGCCTGTTTCTGTTTATTTTTGGAGTCCTTTCATAGTTCATTAGTATGCAATGGGCTTATATCAACATATGGAATAAGAACTCATTTTTAATTTTTAATTTCAGGAATTAAACATATTTGTCTATCTTGTTTATTTTCAAATGTATGACCATATAATAGCTCTTTTGTCATAGACTTAATGCAAACTTTCAATGCTATTACCTCCCTTATATTTCTTCACCTCATTTTTTAAAATATGGAAAAGTAAAAAGAACAGATATGTATAAAATGTCATTAAAAATAAATCACTCTCTTAGTTAGGTTTTAATCTTAATTAGCCTTTTGACATCCAAACCATAAGCAACATATGAATTGATTAACCAGTGCCTCTGCTAGCCAACATCGAGGATCTCATAAAACATTTTTATCAGGTACTTTTTCTCTTTCAACATGCTATATATTTTTGGGTTCATTTTGCTCTACAAATAATTCTGTTGAACACACAAAAAGGAAATAATGCTAATTGGGACAACTTGCATTTAGCCCAGCATTTCTAAATTTTTGATACAACATATTTTAATATTCAGTGAAAATTTAATAAGGGTTTTTTTTTTCTGTAGTCAAGTAAATTTGGAATATGTGGTGTTATAGAATCATATACATTACAATTTTCTAAATTTTGTACATTCTCTGAGCCTTTATTATGTAATATGAATAATATATATGCAAGAAAATTACATACTAGGCTGACTTTTACAAACTGTTTTTTTACAAAGGATATTTTGTATGAGATTATCTGTCAACATTTTGAGTAAAATTAGTGTCCCTTAAAATTTATTTCAGAAATACGCTTATAGCTAATCCAGGTTAACTGCTAGGGATACCTGTTTTATTTTATTTTTTTAATACTCCTTTAAATTTTGTTTTCCTTAGTGTTCATAAACATTTGAGAATAAATATTTAGAGCCTGCCAATAATAGCTTTGAACTTAAGGTCACGAATTATGTAATTTCCAAAATACTTTCTGTTTTTTTCCTTTTTTTTTTAACTGTGAAGAATTTGGCAAGGGTTCTTTAGATGGTACCTTTGCTGTTCATAATTGCAAAGTTATGAAAAATGTTTCCTCTAGTTCAGTTTTGAGTCCCTCATGCCCTGCCAGTTTCTTAATGTCATTTATATGGACTGGAAGATTTTATTTCTTTTGAAACAACTCTGAAGTCTCATGACCTTTCCAAATATATTTGGCTTTATTTCCTTCTCATTAAGGTTTGAGTTACATTGTCTACATGAGAGAAACTTTTTTTGTTATGCTACTTTTTATAACTAATGCACTTTTTCTTTTTTTTTTTTTTAGAATCTTATTGCTCAAGCTGTTGTCCTTACCCTTATACTTCTTATAGATGTCATTTTGAAGGGTTTATATCATTTATTTGAATTAACCTTTTTATACATAATTTTTTTGTCAGAGATAATCAATTTCCTCTATGCACAGGCATAATGATTCCATTAGGTTCCAACTCACTGAGATAATTTGTCTTTGCTTTGTCAGAACTGTGCTTTCAGAGGTTATCATGGCTTTTGAATGCCTCTTTTAAAATCTCTAATCAAGAAAATATATTTATATTTATTTACTATTTAGAACTTAAATATTGTACAAGCTACATTCCTAAAAACTAAGGTATCGTTCTAAATGTTTGGTGCATTTATAGCCTAAATCAAAATATTTTGAGCAATTATTAAACATTCAGATGTCTCAACTGACCTTATGCCTACTAAATCAAATTCTACAGGGGAGAGAATCTAATGTGTGAATTGTTAACAAACACTTAGGAGCTAACTATTTGGAAACATTGGTCAAAGATTACTTAACATTTGTTTTCTGTTATGACCTATAATATTAAATTATGTGGCTTTCACTGATTTGACTTATTTCTTTTGAAAAATTACGCAAATATCATATTCCAGTCTTAGTCCTATTTAATGGCGTCTGTGATATTACTCCAAAATAATGTTCACCTTCCTTTATTAAAGAGTTACTTTCCTGTGCTAATTAAACGTGTATTTTGAGCTTATATAATCCCCTTCATTGCAGGGGTCTCAAAAGCTTTTATAAAAAAAGCTTATAAACCTTATATTGTACCAAAAGTTTAATTGTTTATGTATGGATTGTCTTCCATGCCATCCTAATTGATTAGGTTCAAAATTCTTTCAGGATAGAAGTAGGTCTTCAGAAACTCATTTTAGAACGCCTGCAGCAACTGGCAGAATATTTTGTACTTTGAAGGGGCTCAATATGTTTGATGAATTGAGTTGAATTGGGCTTCTTACTTGATAATTTCTTCTCATTATTAACAGGAGCTTGTTTCACTAGTGTTTTAATGTCTCATTTGCATTCATTCGTCTTATTGACTCTTTATTGACTTTTCTGCTATTTTGTATTTGGAAATTTTTTTTCCTGCCTCTTAAGATGCATGACAACCTTTGCCAACAACTACTCTATCATTTTCTTATCACCAACCATCTGCCAGTATGGCATGTTATGCAGTTTATTATTTTATTACCTGTTACTCAGAATGGTGTGTTGAAAAATATTATCAGTAGTGGTACTGGAACGAAAACTTTTCTGTGTTAATATCGATGGGAAAAACACTGTGCTGAATAAAGTTAAACTGAATCTTTTACTAGAGAAATCCCTAGGTCCTTCAACATAGTAATCAATAAATAATCATAATGTTTAGCCTTTAAAATTTATTTAACCACAATAAATGAAATAAAGTAAAATTAAAAAGCAATCTTTTCCCACTACATATGTCCCCTAGAATTGTAATGCTTGAATTATGTATCATTTAGTATTAGTAAATTAATACATCTTTTGGAGAAGATATTAGAAAAACAAAGAAATTTAAAAAAAAAACAGTTTCCTTAAAATATCTGCTGGGAAATCACAGGTTCTTGATGTAAAATGAAATAAAAAAACAGCAAAGAATAGACTTAAAAATTTAGTAGAGAATCTAGGGATACTACCTAAATATCATAACTTCTGCAAACTTTATGTAGCAGATATCTATGCATTTTTATGGATAATTATTTCATGTCTTCTACCCCTAAATTTTTCAGTGACAATGACAGTATAACAGAAATCCATTCCTTGCCAATTTTCCGCATGATCAACAAGTTTTACTTGTCAATCACAGATGATTTCATATCATAAGATAAACAATGATAACTAATTGTATTTACCAGGACCAAAACTAGCATTGATTGTTCTGTTTTTCTCATCTTCAAGACTAGATATTATAGGGATATTAATTGAAATTTTTATATGCCAAATTGTCTTACACAATACTAAATAAGCATTGTACGCTCAATGAATGCTTGCTTGATTCTTATTCAAACACAGAGTCAACAATGCACACATCTGCCCTAGATTTAATTTTCATATTTCTAAAGTTTACAACCTTCCTAGTTAACCATATAAACAATATTGTAATTACATTTATGAAAAAACATTATTAGAAATTGAGGAAGCATTTAACTTTAGTCAATAGTCATTAGAGCATCACTTATGTTAAATTATTCTTGGAACAATATTCTGTGGTCTTCCCAAGACTTAAAAATTTTCTAATGCTATATGACATTGGTGCAGTTCTCAGCAAATTTTATATCAAAAGAAATGCTATTCTGAGCTCTCTTTATCATTCCATTAAGACTTTGAATAAAGGGTAGAATTTTCTTGTTATAATTGTTGCCCTATATTTTATTTATAGATAAAAAGGATGTATTGTAACATGTCAACTAAGTTTTAGAAAGTACAGTTCATAACACTATTTTCAATTCTGATTTTCTATAAACTTTCTTTTATATAATCTTATAGCTATATTATAGAAACCAAATTACATTAACTCAATTCAATATACTTTAGAATCTGGCAAAACCTGAAATCTACTTTTACTCAATTCTCCTGCAGACTATTTCATTATGAAGATGAATAATATGTAAAAATTGAAATGAAACCCATCCTTTTAGTAGATGAAATTAAGTTGGTCTTTGAAACTAATGCAACTTTTTTCTTCTAAATCCATACTTAAAATATGACAGCATTTTTTACACTTAATTCTATTATTTATGAATTTTTATTTTCTTCCTTAGATATTTGTAGTTTTCATGTTGGTCTGGAAAATTGAATGTGATGTTTTGTTCTGTGAATTGGTTAGAACATTTATCTGAATAGATAGAGATAGACAGGTAGGTAGGTAGGTAGATAGATAGATAGATATCAATTACATAATTGTAAATGCAAATTTTTTTAAAGTTACCAAAATTCCTTAGTCAGATAGTAAAAATAATGTTTTATGCATGTAGGTATAGTTTCTTCAGTTTGCCTACTGCTATCTTCTGATAATTTTGTCTTCGTTCTGAACACATCTTTACTTCTCTTTACTCATTCTAACTCTCCAATTATCTTTGAAGTTGTGTCATTTAGTAATAGGGCTAGGCACACAACAACAAAAAAAATGATCATATTTGTTTAGTAGCTGTCATTAATGGTGCATAGATTATTTAGAGAGCTTGCATAAACAAGAGAGCCAATAACAAACACACTTACAGGGAGTAAGTAAGAAATATAATTTCTCCACTGGAAAATGTGGGAGCTAAATAATTAAACACAAGAAAAATAAGCATCTTTATAAAGCATGAGGGAAATATACATTCTGCCTCTTTGAAGAGTGAGGGAAGAATTTGTTTTTTTTTTCTTTTTGTTTGTTCAACATTAGGAAGAAAATCTTCTCTGTGGGTTAGACCCAGAATACCAATTTCATACATTCATTTGAAAAACTATGAACTATATGGTAGCCATGGCCTTGAAAATGCCAAGGATGTAAAAATATGTGTGGATATAGATTTGTCTAAAGGGAAACTTAATATGATTGTTTTGACATTATGCTCATGAATGACAAAGAATTAAATTACAAAGTCAACGAAGAGCACTAAGCCCAAGATGTTAGTCAAGTTCCTACTAAGATGAAATAAAATTGTTTGGCTTATATATATATATATATATATATATATATATAAACAGAATCTGAGTCTGAGTTTTTGGTCTGTTAAAATGGAAGGGTAAGCTTCCACACACAATGTGGTTTGTCAAGCTTGATAGAGGCATATAATGTAGCAAAATGAAACATAATGGAAAGATAATTTTAGACTTGAGAAAATGGTAAGGTAAAGTCAAGGTAATGAAAGTGACAGAAAAGATTCATTGATAGATTTTTCTATAGGCTTCTTTATTCTTAAAGAACTCAACATCCTATAATATTTTAAGCATGTTTAAATTCAAGTTCTTAAAAATTATGAATTTCTTAAGAGCAGGCAATAAAATATCTAATATCTATTATAAATATTTGCCACTTTAATACATCTCATAAACACCCAATAAATAAACATTTACTAATAACAGAACATAGGGATGATATAAAATTTTATTTTTTTATTTCTCTACTCTTTTATATATTCTATAAAATTAGCGATGGTTATGCTGGCAATATAGCTATTAACATTTAGGAAAAGTCATAAAGAATAAATCTAAAATATTTACTAACAATGGCAGACTCTAGAAGAAAGGATTCATTAAGAGTCTACTGTACCCATGCTAGGGCAGGCACAGGAGTTATAAATGCAGCAATCTGGTTCCTAGATCAAGGCATTTGGCTGATTTGCATGAGGCTATAAATTGGAAAGTAATTGAGAGAGAGAAAGAATGTGACATCAAAGGTAAAGTCTTTAACCAAAATATTGATTTGGGTAAAAGCTGGAAATGCAAAACGTGAAGGTGAGATGATTAGCGTTATGCACCTGGGTATTCCATTACTCTTGATCCTCTAAGGGAGAAAAATCACAATAAACAAAGCAGCGAAAATGCAAGCACTGAGAAGAAGGAGAAGCAGCCAGAGGCATGAATTATCCTTCCACTGGAATGGGTAACTAGCCACTGAGTAATTGAGGATTGACTTCAGGTTGAATGTTAAATTTCCTCTGTGTGCATAAGCTCTGGAGCCCTTAAGTAAAGATTTGATTTACATAGATTAGATCAATAAATACAAGATAAACATAAAGAATAAATAATAACCCACCTTCAGATAGGAATCATGCTCTTAAGATTTGCTTAGCTGAATTCTTGAGAGATCAGCAGGTCTACTCCTCTGGCTTTAAAAATCAAGTATCTAAGCTACTGCCTTCCATAACACAAGGGGAAAATTAGCACACAGTGCAAGCAATAAACTTATGGACTTAGAAACTATTCTTCAAGCTTGTTCAAAATACAGCTTGGGAACAAAGACAAACTAATAGCAGTAGAGCTATAAATATATAGATCTTATTTTTTTTAAATCAATTTGACATGCAATGTTTTGAGTGCCCCCCCACCCCGTTGAAATACTATGGAATTTCACTTCGTCTTTTTTCTGTAGAAAGTTTAAAATTGTGTGATAGTAATCTGTTCATTCTATAGATGTTTGTTTAAGCATTTTATTAATATACTCTATAAAACATAAAAATTGCTGTTGTTATTTTATTTCAAAATTATTTTGAATGTGTTTTATAATTTTTATTTTCAATTATTTAATTGAAATTTATTTATCCTATTATTTATCATAGGAGAAGACAAAGTTATTTCAACAGGTTTTTATATTAAGAAGTCCATTGCAGAATAAAAATTAAAACTAAATTACAGGCTATCTGTTATGGAAAATACATTCATCTCCTTTCAGTACCATTTTGCTTACCTTCTATAATCAGTCAATTAGCTACATCTGAAGGATTCACAGATATTTTGCTGGGCTGATGGTGGATCAGAGTATGTGAGAGGTAAGAGTTTAGATGATGTATAAAACCACTAATGGATAGTTTGAAAACTATCTATCTAAATACAACTTTCTGAAAATAAGGCATACAAATGTCCAACAACTGTACGAAAAAATGTTCCAATTATGAAAATGTAAATTAAAACCACAATGAAATATCATTTTACCCTAGTTAGAATGACCATTATAAAAACAAAACAAAAAATAACAGATGTTAGCAAGGATATGAAGAAAAGGGAACGCTAATACACTATTGGTGGAAATTTAGTACAGCCAGTATGAAAAGCAGTATGGAGGTTCCTCAAAACACTAAAATTAGAACTACCGAATGATTTGGCAATCTCATTGCTGGATATATAGCAAAAGGAATGAAAATCTTTACTTCTATGTTTATTGCAGCATGCTAACAATAGCATAAAATGGAATCGAGCTCAGCATCCACTAATGAATGAATGAAGTTTAAAATTTGGCATATATGTGGGATGAAATAGTACTCAGCATAAAAAAAGAAAATCCTGGTATGTGCAACAACATAGGTGGAATTTATAGAAATTACATTAATGAAATAATTCAGGCACAGAAACACAAATATCTCATGTTCTCACTCATATGTGAGAGCTAAAAATGTTGATATCATAGAGATAGAGAGTAGAATAACAGTTTCCGGAGGCTGGAAAGTGAAGCAGGGAGGAAGTGATGGAAAGAGGTTGGTTAATTGGTACGAATATACAGTTAGTGGGAAGGAATAAGTACTTGTGTTCAACAGCACAGTAGGGTGCCTATAGTGAACAAAAATTCACTTCATATTTCCAAATAGCTTGAAGATTGGTAATGTTCCCAACTCAACGAAATGATAAGTGTTTGAAGTGATAGATATCCCAATTACCCTTATTTGATCATTACACATTGTAAACTTGTATGAAAATATCACAAGTACCCCAAAAATATGTACAACTATTATGTATTCATAATAATTAAAAATTAAAAAGCACAATAAATGACAACATTAGATCAGCAATTTAAGGTTACTCTGGCTATCATCCACAGAATAGATTAAGTGCCAACAAGCCTAGAGGCAGAGATATCAGTTAGGAATCTGTCATCATAGTCTAAGTAAAGTGAGTATGATTACCTGAGTTTAGCTAATACCATTGGGAATGGTAGGTAAGTGAAAAATATTTGAAAAAATGTTTTGAAAGTAGGTTAGGTGTGGAAGATGGGAGAGAAAAGAAAACAGTCAAAGACTGATGCTTTTGAATCAGACTTTTACAACCAGGGGGATAAATTCGGGGACACTTACTGGAAAAGAAGAGCATAATTATTTGGGGGGCATAAATTGATAAATTAACTGTACATATTCCTTTCTAACTGATTAGGGGACTATTAACTAACTAGACATAGATATAGGAAAGAGGTCAAGGCCAGAGGTAAAGATTTTGCAGTGGTTGGGATGAGAGCACCCTAGATGAATGTTTAGAAAGTAAAGACAAGTGACAGAGAAGCATGACAAGAACAATAATATAATGGTAAAGTGGGGGGGAAAAAAAACAAAAACCAAAAAACAAAAACCCCTACAAAGAAATCTAAGAATGAGGAGACATAGCTTTCGTTTAAAAACAAAAGAAAGAGAAACTTTCTCATAAAGTATAATCTATCAATGACCAATTGGCTGATACTAGTTCATTAGATTCTGGTTTAGACTATTAGAAAAATAGGGACAAATGAGTGCTTGTATCTATTGAGCAAACACTGTGTGTCAGGCACTGAGCTGAGCTTTTTAAATGCATCATTTTAATTACCTCCTTAAAGAATATAAAGAATTATTATTTCAATTATATAGATAAGAAGACTTATAATCATAAACAATGCATAAATTATTCATAGTAACATAGAGAAGAAATGTATATCCAGATGTGTCTGATTCTAAATTCTGTACTTTTAAAGTTACATTGTTAGGGTGTTTTCAAGTATGGGTCTTAAACAACTTGTAATTGTTTAAGGTTCTGTGAAAGAAAGAAAGAGGAAGGAAGGAAGGAAGGCAGGGAGGGAGGGAGG